>NW_025776254.1:17500-107398 GCF_021130785.1 Homalodisca vitripennis
ATTTCTATAAAAATATATAATCCTGTGTAAACTGTCAAACTTGTTTTATAATTACATTGGAACCTATTACAATGTTTTTTTTGCTGTGGTTAACTGTCGCTAAATCTAAATGATGGAAAACAAAAACTACTTTCATTAAGGAGAATAATCAAACGAAAAAAACACTTTGAAAGAAGAAAAAGTAAATTCATAAATATAATGTCTTAGTGACTCGATCCTGGTCTTCAAACCATGGCGTACTCCGGGTTGTTAACATAATTTTCCACTCCCAACGTCCTGCGCGATTAAACGATTTTATTGAACATTAAACGTGAACCAAATTAAATGAGGGTCCTGGCCTTTTATCAAGGTCTTTTGCTATCGCAATCGTCACTTGTCCTCTTTCCATGGTCGTGTTCTTCTCTAACTCTAACGTGGCATGAGTTCACACCGAATATGTTGTAAATACAGATTTGAATTTATCAAAATCTTTGATAATACAATGTTCCTTTCCTTGCTTGCTTCTATGGGATATAAAAAGGATATAATATGTTTCACTGTTGTAAAGTATGTAACAAATCCAATGCCGTTTCTAGTTTTTATTTTATAGTTTTTTTTTTTTTTTATTTTTTTTTTTTTGTTTTTTATTTTTTTATTTTTTTCTTCTTCTTTTTTCTTTTCTTTTTTTTTTTTAGTTTTTTTTTCCCTTCAAATTGATTGTTTACGTAAGTGACACAATTAACAGTAAATTAGATATTCGTTATCTGGTTACCCCTACCCGACACACATACATACTATAGATTGAAACATGTTATTGTTTACTGACTCGTCTTACAGTTCAAATGTCAACGTTGATAAAATTTATCATAATATAGAATCCAAATATCCCGGCCACAAGTACTACTAGTTCGATATGTCGTGATTGTTAAAATAGTTGTATCCTGCAAGTTAAAATAAAACTTTGTAAGATTTACCTTTTTCGCTTTCTTTATTTTTTTTTTTTTTTCTTTACTTTTCCCTTTGAGATGTGTCCTACATAGCTTAAATAGTCTACATAACAGTCATATGTAGATTACAAACTACAAAAAATGTAAAGTCGGAAGAAGTCAAAAGTCCCTTAGAGTCAAAACAATTTTACGATATCGTATGAGTTAATAAATAATAAAAACAATAGCATATGTTTTAATTATTGGGTGGGTTGGGAACAGATTTATTTCGGTCGATCTCCCTGTAATAGACCAATATACCTGTATGTGCCGTGCGGACATAAAACTTTTCTTAACCCAGTCTGCAATTGTTCAATCTTATTAATTCCAAACACTATAAGGTTGTCCCCCCCCCCTAGTAGAGTCTTTAAAATTAACTTTCTAATACTCAACAACTTTATAATACTCCATTGTATATTATGACATTGAATTACGTGCACTCCTGTATCTTTAAACTAATTATTATTTGTATCATTATTAGGGCCTATCCTACAGGTATCATGCGTATCATAGTAGAGTAGACTTTACAATTTCTGTAAAAAAAAAAACTATTATATTTATTCCCATTATTTCCAAACATAGTATTTGATATTCCTTTATGTAACTCTTATATATTACAAAAAAACCACCCAGCAGGGGATCACTCACATCCTTCTGGCTGTTTATAATAAATTAAAATTAAACTACCTTCTCCTACCAGCTGATACTTAATAGCTAATAGCGCACCAAAACAAAAACAAAAAACAATGATGTATCCACTTAAAAAAATCCTGAAATACAACTCGCTCAACGTTCAATGGGAAGTCCTAGAAAAGCGGGGAAGCGCCGAATGGCACGTGGCACAAAACACTAACAACACGAACATCACGGTAAAATACCGCAACACTGTCAAGATTTCTTTGTGGTAGTCAAATTGTTAATTTTGAGCATTTCTAGTCTATTGAGGCAGCTAAATCAACTTAGTGTTTTGGGTGAGGATATGGTAGTGGAGTCGATTGTAGGGGTTTTCGTTTTCCTAAGAGAGAAAATGAGTTCATATCTTATGCAAAACAAGCTTAGACAAGACAGGAAAAGGTGGACTCTAATTCGCTGCGGCACCTCCTAAAACCTGTTTTGAGTGACTAAACACGGCCCGGTTCAAAAATAAAACGGCCGTTTTCAGGGCCCCACAATAATAATGACTGCGTCTTAACTTCGAAGCAAACCCACAACAACCCAGGAAGACTATCCCACAAACCACAAATAAACCCCCCAACAACCCCCCCCTTCTCCAAACCCACCACAAAAAAAAAACCACTCTTTCGAGGGTACATGATGAGACTCTTTATTACCCTAAACTGCGTTATTTCTCATGGATCTGTCAATATAACCCCCCAAGACAAAAGGAAACACCCACCCAAATCAAATCAAACACCATCAATACCCACATCTTTATCTTTTCTGAATCGACTCACCTCCCACCACAACGCACCAACCCCTCCCCCGCCTCCGAGTAAGGAATCCTCTAGCCCTAATTATTACCCATGCCAAATAATATCCTGTTCACCCCGGGATAGCAGCGCCAAGGTCATAGTCAAAATGTTATTGCAAATCTGTTAACCCACTTATTTCCTTAGGAATGCTAATACTTAGGATCTAATCTATTCACACAAATTTTAGCTCGGACATATATGGTATCCCCTGCGGGATACTTCATTTTTATCCCCCCCCCCCAATTTATTATGAGGACAGATGATGTAGGTGATGTTTGATTAGTAAACCTCAGCAAAGGGACACGTTTTTTATACAGTACTTATAACTTTGCTCATTTGCTCCTTTGCTCACAAAATATTAGAAAATCGTATTAGCAAACCACTCGAAGCTTGTATGTGGCACTCAAGAAGGTATTCGCTTGTACGTAATTCTGCCCTAAAAAGATATTTCTGGTGGTACACAACGCAAAGTATTATTTAAACCCTATATACCTACCTAATACTGGATATTTTGAGAATTATTTATACCGTCAACGGTTACAAGATTGGGGGTAGGAGGTACGATAAACGGACCCGGTAATTTTGGTATCGAAGAATGTAATCATCGATTTCCCTAATTATCGTATATCAAATCCTAGAACCATCCAATCGATATATAAAGTTACTTATAGTCCACAAATAACTAACCATATGATTTATACATTTAAAATATGAATTTAATAGTTATAGTGATGAAACCAATTGTTAAAACAAATTAATTATGAAAAACCTGAAGGCAAGATTGGAATTAGATATTCCCTTACAGTTTCAAAAATGGTGAGGACATTACAAATTAATTAATAAAAATACGATTATACACTTCCTTGTTTCTTTCTCTTGAGAATAATTATATGCTTTGTAATGTTTCCAAACTTCTGATAAAAAAAATTATAATTTACTTCATTGAGAAGATTTTAATAATATCTTGTGTTAATTACTTTTATTGCAGTTCTTAAACAGAGGAATAAATGAAATTAGATTATGAGACGGAGTTAAATAGGACTTCAACATAAACAAAATATCATGTCTTTGTCTATTATTTTTAACGTTTGTCCGGTGGTGAATATGTAACCCTCCCAATGGTATAATTTAATTTCCCAACACTAGAAAATATGTAGAACTAAAATTATGAAAAGTGTAAAACTCTACAGCAAATGTTATCTCGATGATTTTGATATCTGTTTATCATGCATTATTATCATTTTTTAGAATGGATTCTACGTTTCTAAAACCTTTATTACTTTCAGGGTGCGAAAGTCCATGTCCTCTAACACGAGACGCGCGAACTCACAACCTCTAAATCGAGAAGCTGAGACAGTGATCGATTTAAGCTAGATTAGCCACTCAAGATTGTAAATATAGTTATGAATTTTGCAATCCTAACTAAAACTTACGTTCACAATAATATCAAATAATTTTTAATATTTACACTACTATAAAAATGCCTAAAAGATGTCTATCAGGCAAAAATTCGAAAAAATTCTCTAAGTAATCTTAAAATTTCTTTATCAAATAAATGTATGTATACGGACCTTTTAAAAACATTTAGAAGATGGTATTGAAGGTGATATTTAAAACGTTCTTTCCTGTGATACCCACTTAGAGTACTTTAGTGATAAAAAATAAATAAAAATATCTTGAAGATGTCTCCTAGACATATGTAAAAATTCTTTAAGTAATCAATTTTTTTTTATCTAATATTTACAAAAACCGGATCCTAAAAAATATTTGGTGCGTTGTCAAACTGGGTTCATTAAAAATACACCATTTAATGTTTGGGGAAAAGTAATGAAACTACAAAATTATTAGGTTAAAAAAATATACATTGCAATCAAAAACATAAAAATCTAATAACATAAGAAATCATAACTTTATAATAATTATATTAAAGCATTGTTTATACAAATATTCCTCTACACAACGGATTTATTAATAATTTGGCCTTGCAAATAGGGTATATATTAACTTTATTAATAGTCTTGTAAATATTAAAATCTGAGATCTGGTAGTAATGTCTAGCAAACTATTATAGAAAAGTTAAACTAATTATTTGAAACCGTATTTTCTCCTTAAATTAATATAGATATCCCTATTAATTTTAATGCCTATTGGTCAACATAGAATTACAATAATATCAAATTATTTTTAATATATAAACCTACCTATATAACAATGCCTATCAGATGTACTAGTTAGGAGCATATTTAACCATAGTATATTCTCTAAAATAATCTTACACTATTTACCAAATATTTATCTGGTAAATACAATATAATTATATCTATATATATATGAATTGGACATTAAAATTTCATTTTTAATAGTTGATTTTGGAAGGTGATTTTAAACTGATTTGTTTTGTTCACGTAAAGTACTTAAAGGATTTAAATCAATACATTCAGGGGATTTTCTTTCTATTTTTCCCACACAATATAAGAAAGTTATTTTTTGTAGAATACAGAATAAACTCTTATCTAACAAATACAATTAAAATTAAATTGTATATTAAAGATTAAAAGATCCTTGTTTAATAATTACATTTATTACATAGGGAAATGCTTCAATTCATATTGTGTTTTTCTGTAATTATTATTCGCTTAATACTAGGATTTAAACTACGTTAGGGTAAGAAGAATTGATTAGACCAAAACTTTTGAATATCTAATAATTAAAGGTAACTCATCTATAGTCATTGTCATCAAATGCCTTGTCTTTGCCTCATAATATTGGATGAATTCCCCAGTGTAGATTTTCCCACCTCCTGGCGTGTCTAACTACACTATTGAAGATTATAAAAAATCTGGTAATTCATGTTATTTTGTGTTGTTTTCGTATGGTATATCTAAAAGATATTATAATATTCTACAGTGTATGTGTGTGTCATCTTGTTTCCTGTTCACTTGGTTTTTTTATCTTTCACTTGCTTGTTTACGAGTCATTATATTCAATATTAAACATTAAATCGATGTTTGTTATCATGATATACACGGAATCACATACGTACTATAGGAGAAAAAACGTGGTTTTTAGTTACTCGTTCTCTTACCAGTAATTTTAAAACTGTGATAAATTATAAGTAATTATTCAGGCACAGTCACTCCGATAATGTCCATGTCATTGCGTTATAGTATATTTTAGTCATATATAGTATAGTAATCCCATAATTAGAGAGAAGTTCAAATGTAAGGGTAGCTGTTCTACAACTAGATGTCTGGGGGTTGAGATGAGACTTTTTCATATCCGCGCAACAAGACGTAAAGTGGTGCATTTCACTAGCTTTTATAAACCCTCTATTAAGAAAAACTTTTGATATATTTTCAATTTAGAAATTATTTCAAGCCACCCTCTTGACTCTTCGGATATATGGCTGTTTTTATATGGTAAATATATTTAAGGGTCTTTTAAATTTAGGAGAGCAGGTCTCTTAAATTTTAATGTAACATTGTCTATATATTACTTTTTAGGAGGCACCTGGTACATAAAACTAATAGAAGTTCATAAATTCTACTATTTCTGAACAGGAACATAACATGTTAGACACTTTCCTGTAGTTTTAAGAATACCATAACATAACGTCTACAGATTTACAATTAAACGTAATAATAAAGATACGTGTAATTACAATGCTCGGTTTACTTAGTTGTAGTGTGTTGTCACTATCACTAAAAACTATTGCGGGTTTACTTGTAACTGGGTTTTTTAACTATGATATGATACAACTGATTTGTTAACTGATAGATCTACAAGCAAAAGATGGGATTTATACATAAATAGTAAAATTTGACTCATCTGTAAGTTTTGGTTTCTGGTCCTAAGCATATAGTTTATCCTGGTGTATATCTCAACGACGTGAGTCGAATATAGAACATATTTAAATCATAAAACTGAACGCATAGGAAAAATATTAAATAACCTAAAATTGTTGTGGTTTCTATGGATATAACATTTTTATTTTGTTACAAGAATTTTAACAAACATTGTTTATAATATGTGTATTTCAAAATGAATGCGCAGATCAAACTTTGATATGAGTATTTACGAAATCACCATATCACTACCAATACCTACACATGTATTACATCAATATTTAATTTAATTAATTTCGATACAGTATAACTTTTTAAATTTCTCCCGAAAACTATTTCTACTAATATTTGTGATTTTCTAATTAATAAAACTTATAAAAATTTGCACAGATGTTCCAACCTTTATTCAAATGGATTTTTTTATAATACTCAGTTCTGATATTTATATATTTATGGTAAAGCGGTAGTAGTATGATTAGGGTTAATTTTTGGAGTGCAAACGAACTTTTGTCGTTTATTAAGAAATCAAACATAGGGCCTATTATTGAGTTTTTACATTCATACGGTATGATTATGGCGTCAAAAACTTAAGTATATCCTGTTTATGTTAGGAAGCACTAACTCACGTGCAGGCAGAAGGAATTGTACATTTCACTTTGATTTCAAGTAAAAATATTTAATGATACGGCCAGTTATTAAATAGAGACAAAGTCTTAACTTATTTACATTCAAATCACACAAACAAATATTTTAATACTTTTTTTGTGAGGCCTTGCTATGGAAATACACAAAAAATAAAAGGGTTATTAATATATTGGTTCATGTGTTTGAGTGTAAATAAGTTAAACAAGTAGCCAAGTGCAAGATCCATCTTCAACAGAGAAAGTCTTTTGTTTAACATACTATGGTTTGCTATTTTTCACGTTACAGTCTAGTGAGAGCGCTTGCTGCCTTCTTCCAACCTATGTTATCTTGTTTAGGAACACTTTCTAGATAAATTTTCTTAATTTTGAAAAGGTTAATTTGAGTTTGCCTTAATGCCTCATTTTTAAAAAAATATATGTGTTACTAATGTGCGCAGTGTAGCGGGTGAACTGATAAATGTTTTTTAATGTCTTAAATGTTTTAATCGAAGAAAATTAATCTCTTTTATAGTAAAGTAAGTTTTTTTAATTATGTAAGTACCTACACAGTCGCATAATAATACAACCATGATTGACATATGTTATTTTGTAAAAGACCCGATTATAGTCCTAATTTAATGTGTCACAGTTTCATGTTTAGTATGATTACAATAGTTTCAACGTTTCTTCTTAATGTTTCAATGCTTTAATTTGTAATAAAAGTCAAAGTAATTATTACCTCAAAGCTATTAATATTTAGTCTGTGGTATCACATTGAATTTATAAATTCACTTTTTTGTGTTATTATACTGCCTATTTCTGTTAAAATCTCATACTGTGTACATGTAGGGTACTTTAACTATTTATTTATGTTTATTATTTTCCGACAGTGTTTATTTGCTTTTGATATGAACAGTCAAGCTTACAATTTCTCACGATTTTATGGCCAGAAATTGCTATAAATACAGGTAGATTCCTTATCAATTACTAGAGGAGTATTGTTGATTAATCAGCTGAATATAAATTTTGGCAATAATATTTTCGTTTGCTTCAATCTAATGAAAAACCTAATGTGTTTATATTAAATGTTTCATGTGCTGTTTTTTCAATTGTATTTAAATGTCCATTTCGATTGCTACGAGAATAGATGTTGCTTGCTTAAAAAATTGCTAATAAATTTTGATGACAGAATTCTAATTATTACTAATTAAAATATAAATGGCCACAAATAAGTTGTAAAAAAATTGATATGATCTCACTATTCTTATAACAAAGGAAACTTGAATTGATTTCTGACATGTTGTTATCTGATGTTTCTATGTTGGTTGAGAAATATTAATCAGGTAAATTTAAAGTAAGTTAATTTTTAGTTAATTTAATATAACCAACTACTCGCAAAAAAAAATGAACTGATCTTTAATTGGTTGGATGGATATTACACTTGTCAACTTGGATCATTTCTATGATTTAAGGTTTTATATTTTCTTAATAAAATTAAACCAATTATGTGATATTTACCTATCGATAAGAAGCTCGATGCTCGTGGATGTTGCCTACCCAGCATAACTATTTTGGAGTGGGAGTAAGATAGACCAGTGAATGCGTTCAAGGGCTTTTGGGATTTTGTCTTGGTCCACCTCTGGACTGCGCCCGGAGCCCTGGTGGACTTATTGTAGTGGGTACTCCAGCTTGCACTACCCCGGACACTGTGATCTTGCTCCTAGCCGTGCCGCCTTACACCTACCACTACCGCACCGCGGATCCGCTCGCGTCGCGCCGCGCCGCGCTCTTCTATACGCCCACGGTCTGGATCCGGACGTTAGTAGGCCTTTTGTGTTGTGACTCCCAGTTGGTGAGTACAGACTTGGTTATTTCATTTCACAGAGTGCTCTATATGGATTAGTGAATCGGAGGCGGACTGATGTCTATTTATGGCCCAGCAGCCTTTGTATGTGGAAGGAGCCTTATTTAAAATTTGATTCATCGCTATACCCTCCAGGACGTTAATTGCACAATCTTAGTGCATTATAATGTTTCTTCTTTAGTGTATTTACTTGTGTCGAGTCTATTATTTATATGTCTAGCCATTTATTGTATATTGAATGTTTGTTTATGAAGAAGTGGGAACGCTCCCTACCATAAATAGAGTTTCATTTAGCCATATTTTGTAATTTTCTCTAGTAAGTGGTAACATTGTATCTTTCGACATATTTGTTGTTAATTATATTATGTCTAAAATCATTTACTTACTGTAAGGCTAGATTACTCGTGATTAATGTTTTAAATTTCTACACATTAAAATAATTAGTTTGTATTGCAAAAATTTCAGTGTTTGTTTCTTTTGTTCAGTCCCTAGTAACTAGGTTGAGATAACATCGCATAGGCATTAGGGGTCTATCTTTAACATTGTATTCAGAATATTTCCAATACAACTATCTGTGTAGTCTCCAAAAAGCCCTGGTTTACAAACAATAGCTTTAAGTGTATGGTAGTAGGGAGCCTGTATTGGTACTTTCTCTTAGAGCAGGGGTACTGTTCCTTGTTGGAGCCCTTGCCTGTCACCTGTCCTACAACAAAGGTGGCGCCCCCTTTCCCTCACCGAGCAATCTTAAAGAAGAAGAAAGTACTAATCGTAGGTTACCCTATACCCTTACGGCGTGCTGTCAAGGACCACCCCTTTCTCCACTGAGTGATTACCGGACATTATGCATAATTCCCCTAGGGGGGAGAACGTTGCAGGTGGGCGGTATTTTATTTTGGATGAACTGAATCAAATTAACTGGACGGCGGCTGGCTATTTGACCACAAGCTGATAATATGTATGCTTTAAATACAAAGAGTAATAAATTGAATGCTATTTAAATATTATGGCCACAGATAATAATTTTTATAATAAACACCAAGTCAGCCACAATGTTTGTTGGCTGAGTGATAGCAAAGCCAACAAAGATTGAGGGAGATGGAAACATTTCATTCTGACTGCTCGGGATTTGTGTCACCCGAGTGTAAGAATTGCAATGTTAAAAGAAACTTCATTTCTATATAAGCCATTATAAGTTTAATGTTGAAGTATGTAACTTCATGGGATTTGGCTACCCATGATGGAACGAGAAAAAACGTGTAGAATAAATAAACAAACTGACACTGAAACATATGGCTTAGATTATTCATAAGCAATCACTAAAAAACTAGCTATCCATATAGCACTTTAACTTTGCACTAAACAATATTTCTTAATATAAAATAAGGTGTTCCTATGACGCTGTATGACCCTACTCGGTGGGATTTGGTTGATTGTAATTATAGAACTCCCGTAGGGCTGGCACAGTTTCCCTTTTCTTTAAGAATTTAAATATCTGCAGGAATTTTTTAACAGTTCAGCAAAGCATTTTGACCTGACACTGGGTTTCGCATAGTCATACGATTTATAATAGGAAAGTGAAGAAAATGATTCCGATGTGATACGCAGAGCTTCTTTCACTAAATCCTGCTAGTTAAGACTCAGACTATTACTGGGAGTGACAACACAAGTAAATGTTGAATAATCGTCCAAATACGGAAAAACCGCTCATAACGGACCTATATTCTAATAGCAAGAGTAATTCATTCGATAAAACTGTGCCTGAAAAGTACCCGGGGCGTGATAGGAAAACGGCTTAGAAGTAACCGAAGAAAAGACTTTACTATAAAAATGGAACACAGTTTTGTACTGTTCAAAAGATACAGGTGGAATTTGAAATATTTTTCTTTGTTTGACTTTGTTATAAAGATATAGATAAAAGGAATCTTACCCGATTTATTTACAGATATGCACAGTATTTTTTAAGGATGAAACGCTAATTTATTTGGAGTTTTTTTCAAAGATACAGAGTCTAAAAGTTTTATACCCTAGCTTAGCCTGTTCCCTGTCCTGTCCCGAAACATATTAAAACGATGAATATCAAAATATTTTTCTGTAAACTAGATTTACTAATTAAACGAGTTAACGACTGTTTTTTTTTTTCTTCCTAGCTTCCTAAAAGTCTTGCAACACATGTTTTCGAGACGTTATTTTTTATGTGTACCCTTATGAGGGACTGAACTAAAAGATTTGCAAATAAGAAGATAATAGCTAAACAATACCAATCACTTAGTAATAATAACGTTAAGCAATACATTCTTTATGAGCAGATTATAGTAGACATTTTCCCAATGTGCTTTATACGTGTAGTAACTACTATAAAACTCAACCATTCAGAATAGGTTGACGACCAAGAACCATTAAAAAATCTCCCTTTAGGATATAAAAGAAACTACTGGAACATACTTTTAAATATTTTTCCACACAACCGCAGTTTTGTTGAATAATATTTTAACCTTTTCGACATAATTACCATTGAAGGAACATTAAATAGATGTTAAATCCAATGGCCCGCGGCGTCACTCGATGTACTTGAAATATCTTTTGAAGCGATTGTAAGAAAACAGTTTTCAATTCTATTGTTTCTTTAAATGTACTATTTGTAAGGAAAAACACAGAGTATTTATTATAACAACTACGCTGAAAGTTAAAAAATTTAATCCATTTTGATTTACTAATACATAATAAGTAATAAATCTAAACATTTATATTATATTTCATTAATTTGTATATGGCTATATTTTTATTACTCGAAGTTTAGTTAAATAATTTTTTATCTTAGAATACAATGGACCAAAATATATTAAAATCTTCATATATAAAACAAAATATATTTGTATAATAACGGTCACCCACATAAGTTCACAAAATATATTATTTTCATTCTTGGATAATAAAAGTACAATAACAAAAATTCTGCAATATCATTAGAACCTACATATGATTAAATAATTTACTTATAAGATTAGTTCTAATATTATTACGGAACTGTTAATGATGACGAACATTTTATAAATAAGATTTTTTAAAATTGGCATTTAGTGGTGTTATTGGGAAATTTCTTAAAACTATCGAACTCAATCTTATTACTAAGCCTTATATCTAATAAAATTACTAAGTTAATTCTCCCCAACTATCTAAATAAAAAAACACAATACTGTCATACGATTATTGGAAAATCAAGTACAAAAAGTACATGAATTTTATTCCAACTTATTTGTGTTTTTTGTAGTTTAACTTGAACGCTATAAAAATCCGTACTACTTTACTTACATTTTGTGTTATGTTGCGTAACTCAAAACAGTAAAATTTACATTAAAAAAAAACCACACCAATAATTAGGCAATACAGTTAAATATTTACAAAACATTAGTCTTGTTTATTACAAATAAAGCCTATCTATATTAACGATATGATATGTTCAGCAAAGTAAGTCATACTCATATTCACAGAGACAAATTTACTAAAATAAACCACCGATCATGAATGAATACTATCACAATTCCCTGTATATAATGAAGTAAGTGTGTTACTAAATTTAAGTGGTATATAATATCTTTGGCTCTCTTAAACTTTTACAGAAAATGGTTTTAAAATTTGTAAACTCTAAATTGGTGTAAAATAAAAATATATACTTTAAGATATAACCTGAAAAAGTTCATGTCCATTGAATTATAATTATTTATAGGTTACTAAACATAAAATGTTGGAGAATGTACAGAAATGAATATACAACAGGAATTCTTTAACTCTTCAGAGTAAATGAATCAGTAAACATCATCAGAGTAACTAAACACCAGTTTCTTGGGAAATTAAATATCTCTTGCAATGTTTGTTAGGTCCTGTAAATTATACAAACACAATCAAATCTGTTTTGGGACTTTCTCATCGTTTAGATAAGAAATACCCTTTAGTATAGAAGAGTTGTCGTAACCACGTATATTTAATACGGGTTATTTAAGTTTTTGTGTGATGAAATAGTGAATAGAAAACAGATCGTTTTAGTAAGACTTCAGTTTTAAAAGTATCTGAATCTATCTAATGAATTTACGGTATTGGTGTTTGTGTACCTACAAATTCAAGTAAACAACCCCTTGTATCTAAATCTGAACTAGAAATATATTAAAATAAATAAAAAAAGAGAAACATTCTGCAGCAAATTAAAAGGTTTTCTTCATACACTTATTTAAATTCCAATAATAATGTAGGAGGTTTTTTTAAGAATGATTATACTTCAGATTAGGGAGTCGGTTAAGATTATTGTTACTATGCGAAAATAGTGTGAGCCAACAAAGTAGTTGTTTGCAATAATGTGTGTTTGCTAAACTGTTCAAACATGTAAAGTTAAAGTAAAGTAAATATTTCTTCTTTTACCAGGCGATGTTAGGGCTAAGAAGCATTCTTTGATACTTTATATGC
This sequence comes from Homalodisca vitripennis, assembly GCF_021130785.1. Classification (NCBI taxonomy): domain Eukaryota; kingdom Metazoa; phylum Arthropoda; class Insecta; order Hemiptera; family Cicadellidae; genus Homalodisca; species Homalodisca vitripennis. The sequence goes on from NW_025776254.1 coordinate 30,725, forward strand.
GGACCAACGGTTTTAGAGGTGACTTCCGAACCACCAACAATGGAACGGGCAGGGTGGGGAACTGCTTGCAAGGACAAAACACCGCCCAGCGGTCACCCATCCCAGTGGCAACCACGCATCGACGTTTGCATGACCGATAAGTCATAATTATCTTACAATAAACCGTTGTACCACATGACACTGCGCCATTGGCAATAATTATATAAATTAATTAATTACATGTAAGCTTTGAAAACAGAATTTAGGTAGGCATGGTTACTACTAGTCAGTTATTATACACTACTTTGAACTCATTCTTAATGTTTATGCTATTACTGAATACCAGGAAGATAATTGTGAGACATAATCAACAAAATGGTTTTCTTACTAAAATGATATGATTCTATTTAAATCAGAACCAAAATCCTTGAGATCCTTCAATATCCTGGGAAATATTAGGCATTTTAAATTCTGCATGGACGCTTTAGCTACAGAAGAATCAAAATACAGCCATAGCTTTTACGGAGAAAATACCCAGTGGGGTTTATTTTGCATAGTAATCATCCCTATACAAGATGTGAAAATATTTAAAAGATCAACGAACAAAATTCTGTTTAATTTTAATCACGTTTAACTATTTTTTGTAATATATTGTTTATCATGTTATTATTGTATTTGTAACCAATAGTATATGGAGTGGTCTTAGTGTTTCATGCTGTGACAATTGTCTATAATACCAGGATGTAAACTACGTAATTAAGATACCAATTAGATAGTGAGAGCAGAAACTATGACCTGTAAACAATACAAATTACTCACTGTAAGTCCTGGGTCTTAGTACTCTCTCTGAGCCACACTTCGTGTTCGTTGGTTCTCCGAGGTGCTGCAATTAACATTGAATTTTGCATATAATATTAGAACTGTTAAAAACACAGAAATATTCCGAACATTTTAATCTGTTGTTTCCATGGATATTAGTAATTTATATCGTGAAACTTCTGTGGGGAACATATAAGCTGGATTCATTTATTATGTGTCCTATAATGTTACCCAACGAAATGACGTGTTTTTATGATTGTAGATATAACCGTGGAATTATGTTTAGTTACTTATTAACCCAAGCATTTACGAGTATAAGCTAACAGCCTTGAGTTCTGTAAAATTGATGAAAATCTTTCCTTCAAAAATGAAATTGATCACCAGCCAAAACTTATGTTCAGTGCGGGTTTATAATTACAGCCCGCACTATGCAGTATGTTTATAAGTTATAAAGTGGTCTGAAATAAAATATATAATAAAGGAAGGTAGAAATGAGAAAAACAAATATTTTGCTATAAGTTTATCAAAAATAACTGTTATGTTTAAAACATTATTAGAAACGTCAAGTCACGTAAGCGATGTGTTATATCACCGTCAGCAAACGATGTGGAAATAAAACTAAATTTGGCCATTTTCAGCCAAACTATTTGTTACCGATATTGTCAAACATTCTAGTTTTTTTGTATTATTTAAAGTATGACCTACGAAACTTTAAAAGCTATAAATTAAATATTTATAAAAATTACACCTGTATTATTACTTGTTATGTTTTACTCTATAACCTTGGTCAATGAACGTTAACAGACTGCACCTATATTCTGAAATGTAACTAACATTAATTCAAATAACGTTTTAATCTGACAAATAGTACACAACATTGTGTCTTTGGCCAAGTATTAATTTGGAAGAATATATTAGTAGTGAATGTCGTATAGAACAAATTTAAAAATGTTTTATAAACTACGTAGTACACTTAAGTTTATTTATTACAAAATCCTCTATAATATAACAATTAATTCATATTCCAAAGCTATATTTATCTTGGTGTCCATTTATTTCACACTTGTTTATTGAAATAAAAACATTTTTTTAATTATAGCTATAATACATTTATAGCTTAGACATCACTTATTGCTATAGGGTAATTCATTGAATTTTTAAACACCAAACCGTTAAATTAATGGCTTTTTGTCACAGTCTTCGAAACTGAGATAAGGACTTTGCATTGTATTCAGTAAAACGATTTGTAACTTAAAATGATGATTGCGTTAAGAACCAGTTTTTTTTCTAGAATGTCACTTTTAGGCCAGGTTTTTCGCTCATATACGAATCATCATTCGCAGAAATATTTCCTTAATTACAAAAAATTTAATATATCTAGTATTTTATATTGGTCAATAATATTAGTCAATTACAATATCATATGAAATAAATGCTTTTAAACACTATTGTAACTATTAATTAGCAAACCATGACATGAAATACGCTTTTGTGAAAAAAAATCATTGACGGAGGTAATTCTCAATATAAATTTCCAAGATTAAAACGGTAGCAGTATCAGCGGGAGGAAAAATATACACACATCCAAGCTCTGAAAAGGTGGTAGTCTTATGGTTCCAGTTGAAGTCCTAAGTCACCTTCAGTGTAGTTTTACTACATTAAAAAAGTTTATTTGTGAGTGTGTGTTAACCTTTCATTCCCTGTGATACGTCTGTGGTCACTTTGGATCTGCGCTGTCCATTCATAGTCGAGATGTGGAGGTTCAAAGTTCAGCTTAACCTTAAGGCAGGGCGATATTCAGAGAAAAATACGAGTTACATTTAGAAGGATCTTTCCCGCCACTCCGTCCTCTCTGTATGTTTAGGGCGTATTCTTCAAGCTCCTGTACGTTTGACAATAAACCTTTTTCCTGATTGTCCCCATTTTACTCATCTGACCTGGCTCTAGGGAGTTTCTATTGTTGTCAGCCTAAGGCGAGAAAACATCCAAGGCTCGCGGTCGCGGCTATAACTTCTTGTGGTGTCCATGGGAATATTCCCCAGCACCATCCATGTCACAACATGAGCATTGTAATTTCGCCAGCAACTCGGTTTATATACCACACTGGATGAGTTCATAGTGTTATGGCATCAGATTTAAAATTCCTAATTTTTTTATATTCCTTATTTACTTTTTAAATATTTCAGTACTACCAAAGCAATAATGTATTGGAAAATTGACACTTATACTACTGATGGCGAGAGAAAAGAAGAGACCTGGCCCGTACCGGCGCACAGCTGTGTACTAGTGTGTTGCCGCGCGGTTAATTTCAGGGGCTTCGCCCTAACAGCCAACCCTGCGAATTGATTATCATAGCAATGGAACAGTGAAACAATAATGGAATTACGAAACAAAGGCGCTGGTCAAACCATACTAGTAGTAGCGCCTGCAAATTTTTAGATAGACCAGAATCCAGGGTCTCTTCTTTACTCTCGCGGTCTCAGTATATAGACTTCATTTGTTGTTGCTTGGTACCTTAAAGATTTAGGAGAGCGAAATTCAGACTCCTTAAATAATTGAAATTAGCAAAAATATTTTATAATATTCTTCACAGTTTGTTACATGTTATGTAACAGGCTTCGCTGAGTTTTGACGGCAAATGTCAACTATATTACCTTGATTCATTTACGAGATATCCTGTAGACGGATAATCATACATGAAAGAAAATTTTACATCGACGGTGACCAAAGAGAAATCGTGTGAGTTTACTAAGTGGTACGCTTCTATGACGCTCAGCCTTAATTCTATGATTTGGAGAGCACCCTCACATTAATTCATTTATGTCTTATGTAGAAACACTCATGCAAGGTTTTATAGCAAAACTCTAATACAATTTATGGTCTACTACGTAAGTGTACAAAATGGATTCATATTGCCAGAAACTTTTCAACATATACCTGAATATATTATTAATTATTTTATATCACTATGAATAAGTTTAATTAAAATCTCACATGATAGTACACAGCTTGTTGTTTTTATCATAGTTATTTATAAAAACCAATAACATTCGCTAAAGCTCAGTAAATCCAAAAGATTGGCATGCACTAATATCAAACACAGCTAGCGTAGTTATGTTGGGAAGGGCTAATTAATACTAAGTGAGTGTTGAGTATAGCTCCTGTTCACCTTCCTCTTACGTGCAGCTACTGAAATCAAATGTCTTGCACACAACAGAACCTTACGTGCATCCTATTCTCCTGCAACCATAGCACTGCTATAGTAAGGATAGATGATTCAGGAAGGAAGGCTTTTAATATTAAGTGTCGAAACAATGCGGGGGTTTCGTTTTAACCTTTTTCGTTTTAGTCGCCCAACTATTTATGGATCACTTCAGGCGAACAAGGACTATAGATTTAAGACAGTCTGCAACATCATCAGATTTTAGACGCTTGCACTTAAGAAGAAGGTGAACACTCGAGCTAAACTCAACATACGTATTGAATCACCCCTTCCCATCTTATCTGCGGTATTGAAGACTCAGTAGCTCCAACATGCTTTGGATCATGTCAGTCAACATCGTAGTGCTCTTAGTAATGCACTTGATGAGACATGAGGATAAGGGTGCATAATGAAAATAATGAGCATTATTTGTAAAAAGATTTATTTAATCATCCGATTGATAAAAATGTGTAAATACTTCAAATGAGTCTCTACCTGCATCAATATCTGCGTAGACAATTCTGCCACGCTTGGAATCACCCTGGAACTCCTCCACTGGCACGCCTCTCAGTACTCCTTATAACTTCAGCGTGGATGTTTCCCACTGAATCCCAGTGCTTTTACCATCAGCTCTTTCTTCAGTAGGTAGAACAAAACAAAAATCACACTGAGCTATGTCAGGGCTTTAAGTAGATTAAGGCACCACGGGGGTCTTGTTTCTGGGTGGGGTAGTTGGCAACTACGAATGCCGTTAGGCCTGGGGGCATTTTTCGTGGTGGAACTTGAAGATGACTTTAATATCCAGGCCGGTCGCGGGCGATCCGGCGTTTCAGTCTCAAGCACCCTCCAGATAAAGGACTGCGTTGTCCGCTTTTTCCTTGCGGTACAACCTCAAAATGGACGATTCCTCGAACGTCAAAGAAGACTATCAGCATTGTTTTGATACGAGACATGCTCATGGTGGACTTTTTTGGGGTTCGGGAGATGATTTTGTATACCACTGGGAGCTCTTACTTTGGATTTCAATATGTCTCTGATGCTTTTGTATAACACAAATTGCTAAAGAAAATGTGTGCTTCGGTTATTCAGGCAATTGTTCACTCCGGCAGGGTGCCCCTTAGATTTAAGATATTCAGCTGACGCATTATTCTCCAAAACATCTTATTTTATATTCGTCATGAAACAGATCTTTTATTATTATCTTATAAAAAAGAGGAATTTTAATACTTAAATTTACTATTAGAATCTAATTATGCATACCTAATATTGCATAACTTAAATATTAAACCGTTATTATCTCTTGTATCGTGAAAGAGAGCTTTGGCGTGGATTTCTGTAACTAATAGAAGGATTTAAAATCTTCTAGAACAAATTTAGGGCAACAACTGTTAGGTATAGTTTTTAATTTTTAAAATATATCAATTAAACCAAAAAATTAATTATCATTTTTATGTCTTAAAACAAAAATCAACGACTAATTTCAACCCATTACGTATTTTTTGCTTACTAGCAACGTTAGAAAGATTGCTTAAAAATGCAAATTAGAAAATGCATCTCATAACAATATATACATATTTTGTGATAAAATTAAGCCAAAAACTTCCAATATCGATTGGGTGTCCATTCTGTACGAAATAATTGTAAACTGATTCTCCCTGTACTCTTTGGGTACTAAAAGGATTATTCATAGCACCAAACACGAATTAGTATCTTTTATGCAAAACGTTACAATGCAGAGTATTAACTATATTTAATTTGTACTTCTGCTAGCACTACATATAAACTATTCTGGTGTTTTTGTGCTTTAAATAATGGCTAAACCTAGATTGTAAACTGCTTTGTGTAACGAGAAGTAGTGAGTAAAAACTATGATTTGTATCGAATAAAAGTAACTCATCCTTATAAGCCCTGATCCTGGTCCTACTTCTGGCCATCACATCGTGTTCCTGGTGCTACTTCCACGACTAGCTGTGAGTTCAAGGAAATTTGAAACGACTTTAACACCTTATAATCATTTAAAAACATTAAATTATAAATGCCATGTTGTTTCCATGGATATAAAATAATATTTTACTGAAACTGCTGCTTACGTTTCACCTGTCCCTTATATTGGTTACGTCATGACTATTAATAAAAACTAAACTTTGGTTGTCTGATTACTATATTTTAGGGGGCACGAAACGGACAAAATAAAACCTTACTTTAAAGATTCTAACAAAACTTTTCCCCCGTTTCCGATGTATGTGCTACATTATTAGTGTCTGGATGCAATATCCAGGGACACTGTTCGGCATGATATGTTATACTATTACTAATTATTTCTACAATAGTTTATATTATAAATGCAAACTCTTCTTGAAGATATTTGGATGTGTAGTAATTCACGCTAACCCTGTTGAGCCAAATTTTAAAGTATTCCTTACAAATTGTTACGAAGTTTTGTATATTATTTAATAAAATTAAATATGAAATGAATTTTAAAATTTAACAATGTAGTATTTTCGCTGCTTACCGTGTTAAAGAACGCAGTGTATTCAAGTATTTGTTCTTTCAATAAAAAATGAAGTCATTTTACCATAGTAAGATGAAAATAGTAATGGCAAGTACAAAATATTACTTTATAAATAGCAGCAATGACATGTTAAACCTATTTACTCATTCTGATAACTTATAAAATACTTATGTTTAACTTGTTAGGAGAAATTTCCAATTGAGTATATAATTGGCGAGTGTATCAATGGGTAATAAAGTCAAACTTTAGATAATCATGTACATCGATTTATCATCATGCGATAGTAATTATTTCTTATAAAGTTAAATACAATTTAATGGCCCACAAATAAATATAATACCTCAACAGTACATTTGAGGATCGGATAGGTTATTACATAATTAGTAAGTAAGCTTCTCAGGTAACAAAGGCGCATTGTGAGAGAATTCCTATTTAATAATCGTAGCATCATACGCTAGTAATTAATTCCTTACGAAACCTTACGAGAAATGGAAACTCCACAAATGAGTAAAATATCTAAAAAGTATGATTTAAAACATTGTCGATTAATGGTTTTTATATCCTACATGTTGTGGCCATTGTAAGCTAAATAAATAATTATTATTAAAGTTGAGTGCGATTTATAAAATAATCTATATGATTTAGATGAACTAATATTGGATGTTGTTTTCTTTCTAATTTTGTGTGTAAGAAATAAAAAGAATAAGACATTTTATCATGCAGACGCGAGATTGCCTGCACATACACTATATGGATAATAGAACAGAATATACAGTGGGATATTATACATATACTAGCATTTATTGGTACATCTATGAACCCAATCAGCAACACAGTATGTTTACTGTCTAGAAATGGTGGCATGATGAAATCGTTCATTGCTTGCAGTAAATAAAGTAAAAATCCAGGTATTACAATTTAGGTACATTTTACAAAACTGAGGTTATTTTAAAATCATAAACAAACATTTGTCTTTGCTGGACAAAAATATTAAATTTTGGTAAATATTCATTTGGGCTTTTAATTATAATAAAATGTTAAAAAACTCAAAAGTGTTTGCAATAACTTCGTTATAAACGGCTATTGTCCACTCTATACTTTATATCAGAAAGCGAGAAAGGAATTTTCAGATATATAGATATCTCCAAAGAATATTTATTTGAGTGTTACAACCACAAAGGATAACTTTACTAAAATTTATTATTTAATATTTTTGAATGTAATTAAATTTGTATATCAACTTTTAAAACCATCTTTTCATAAAGATATTGTAAATAAAATTGTAAAAACTTACAACGTATAATGTCCAAAATTTTAAACGTATATAATTTTATTACTTATAGATTTTTATACTTCAAATAAATGTGAGATCACAGAGTATGGCGTTGATCTGTGAAAACCCCCTTGAAAACATCATTAATCCTGAAGGATTAGGAAAAAGGAAAATCGTTTTGAAGTATAAGTTCTGAAATCATGTTGTAATACACAATATCCCTCAATCAGCATTGTAATTTTACTACTAATTTATAACGTAAGATTAGAGAAGGCACTTCCTACTGATGTGGGTAAACAATCCAAACGAGTCACTAAAAACTAAATATTATTTATGCACAAACGTGCAAAAATTAATAGGACCATCTAAGACATTAACTGGATCAGTTTCGGAGCTTATTGCCAGGTAGGATATCCTTAGGATGCAAAGCCGACCCCGACCCAGTATATTAACTACAAAACAAAAACCTCAAAACGTTAGTCTAGGTCTAATCACGTAAGATATAAAGCAAATGCAATAAGCTTCAGCTGAAGACCAAAAGACCGTACGATCGGAAGCCTGCACTATATTAGTAACTATATTCCCCTGGTTCCCAATTCTGCCACCTGTCAAGAACAACATTAGGAACTTGACATTAGAAACTATCAACTTGCTGATAGAGCTTCCTCGATAAAAAAAGGACCGATGGCCCACCATTATGCCCTCTTCCAAATGTGACCAGTGCAGCCTGGGCCGGGTGTTAACACCAAATACAATTCTATCTAACAAGTTTACTGCTCCCTTTAGGGTTACATTAGTCAATTCCGTGACTGTGATTTTAAATTTACCAGTCACAAAAATTATCATGTCATCTCATCTGCATATATCATAGTGCGAAATGACCTCTACTGTCACAGACCTAAACAGGTCGTCCCATAACAAGCAGAAAGGAACGCCATCCTATTTGAGAGCCTTAAGAGGTACTTTCACTGATCATTTCACCCCAAATAGTGGGTTTTTAAACGTTTTTAAATTATTAGTAGGAATTTATGATCCCAAAAATTCCTGTACTGTTGAATATTAAATGTACATGAAAAATTTTAGTTATTTGATTCTGGAAATAGAGATTCCGAAAAAAATTTAGAAAAATTATTACAGTAAGGTGTCAATGTATTAGATTCCAGAGAAATGATTTATCAGTTTCTTGGTAAAAAGGATATTAAATTTACCGATTGTTCCTTGCTTAAAAGTTCTATTGGAATTTAAAACATGATTAGAATTGTTTTTAATTATTAGATAACAAAGAAATCAGAGCAGTTCTTATGCTTTAATTTTGTAAAACCAATAGTCAAAATGGTCATTTTATTGTCCACTCAATTGCTTCAAGGACTTAAAACTAACAAAACAAACTGAATTAAACGTATTTAATGGTTTAGAAATAATAAAAATTTGTTCTGACCATTAATAAGTTCTTTATATCCTGATGTGATTAAAAATGTTAGTCTCGCAGGAACTAAAAACAAGTAAAAGGCGACTTATAATATAATATAATAAATAAATGAAAACTACAACTCGCTGGAAAGTTCTAAAATTTATTGATACTGAAATTTACATCATAAAGCAGTTGTGTACAATAGTCATTCTGATATTGCTGTACTTTACGAGGGTGTCCTTTCAATTTAGAAGTTCATCATACGCATTTATATACGAATTATTTGTTCTAGTTTACCACGACACAGTAGTTAAATTATTATTATTGATATCAAGAATACTATTAGAAGATGGATATTAAATCCAAGTAAGATGTTTTATTACTGCACAATTTTAATTTACCATGTCTTATCTCTTGTACTATCGACGCGTGCTCTGGTGAATGTTTACGTAACTAACGGAAGTAGATAGGAATTGTAAACTATATCTCTCTTTAAAATTATTTGAAACCGTATTTTAAATTATTATGTTTTAGACATCAAACGTAGTAGTAGTTGTGTATTACTAATGTTACTCTGGTAACGTACACTAATTTAAACTAAACATAAATATGTAGCCTAACAAAAAAAGTTAGAACATTATTCTCATAAAATAATTAATGTTTGTCATCAACTATGGAAAGCAGTTCAAAACTGGTGTGACGCTCAGAATTTGGAAAGTGATTCAACCCAATTCTCCCTGCACGCTTAGGGTACAGAGAGGATTAAAACAGCCCAAACACAAGAATTAGTAGCTTTAATATAAAGCAAATCAGAGAAAGTCCTTAAAAAATAAAAGGAAAATTAAACAAAATAATACATTATATTTGAAACTTCTGTTTACTTTGGAATCATATAAACTTTTCATGAGTTTTGTGTTGTAATTTATTAGTCACTAAAAATACAGTGTAAATTGCTTTGGGTACCAAGAGTCATTATTAGGAGAAATTGTGGTTAATTCAATAATAGAAGTAACTCATCCTTGTAAGTCCTGGTCCTCGTCCCAGCTTCTGACCATCACATTGTACTACATGTGGTGATTACCTGACGTGCTGCAATTTGAACGACTTTGGAAATGCTGACACATACTCGTACTCGTAATACTATTTAATGATCAAAAAAAATTAAAATATCAGACCTTTGTTGTTTCTATCGATATGAAATAATGTTTGACTGGAGACTTTTAATTTTATATATCGTATGGGTGTTTCATTCTTTTATCTTTTGGCGCCTTTTTATGTCAAGGATACTAATAAAAACAGATTAATTTCTACTTGTCTGATCTCCCAAAAACATACATTATATAGAGAAACCATATATTCATAAGTTATTCACTAAGATATAATTTCATAATTGTATTTTGGAATGGTTGCTTTGTAAATATCCCTCTGGGCATTACCTTTTAGGGCGAGAGATTATTAATGTATTCAGAGTGAAAACCAAATTATACGCTTTGATATAGTAAATTGCAGTTTATTTTTGAGGTTGAGTGGTAGATGTTCCCATAACTTTGGGAATCATTTGTAGAGCAGGGGAAATTTTTCTGGAGCATACGTAGAGCGAAGGAACTCTTCATCTAGGTTTTCTAACTGTGGGGAAAAGCGGAATCGAAGTAAAAATATTTTATAGTAATGGAGCATCCATATAATAAGGTCTCTTTTTTTTATTCTTAGTCTTTAAAAGGGCGGCCGACTTTTTCTGCTTTGAAGCATTGAGAAGCAAAAGAAACCACATTTCAACTTCAGTAGTCTCCAAACAATGTCAAGGTATTCAAACAGATCCTCCTTGGAATGTTCAAAAACCATTGCGACCATAATGCCAGTGATAAAACATCCTTTACTATCACAACGTATTGAAATATGAGCAGGTATTTAAGATATTTCCTTAGGTTCTCTACGTAATATACAAACAGATCATCTCTAAAATACCCTGTCTATGGAGATATTATTATTCATGACAACAATTCCGTGATTTTGCATACCCTTTTACAAAGAGACCACTTCTATTTAATGACAAACTGGACGTTCACAATAAGATTTATAGGGATTAGAAGTAACAAAATCCTTAGGGAAGCCCCAAATGAGTATTTGTAACCATTCTAAATTTTTCACCCAGCAGGGATCCACTTCTGGCTGGTTTATACCTACCAGTTCAACCCACCACTGGGCACAGCAAAAACCGATGTGTCACTCACTTCAATCTGGGCAACCTTATGATGTCCAGTAGTGGCACTTCACTAACCGCAAACGTTGAGATTCTGGGGTTCATGGGCAATTCGATAGGTCTAGTTTACTGTGGGAGATGACTGTTGGAGTTGGCGGGGTTTGTTCCCTAACCTCAGAGGTTCTTGTTAACCTCAACTAGGGGTGTTCCACCCCCTGCCTACTTTCACTGGAGAGGCTGGTTCAGAGCCGGCCTCCCCCCTCTCCCGGGGAGACATGACTTTGAGATGTAGTGCCCAAATTCTTCCTCATGTATCTTAATAGGAGGCGGCCCCTACTCCCTAAACCTTGCCTATCCTGAATATCCTGTCACTCCGGAAGCAGCGCAAAGGTTCTTACAGGACTAAGTGCAATTTATAAGCTTCTTGTCCAAAGGGTAAAAAAAAACATTCTCTAAACATTATAATGATGTATTGGATGTTATAATACATAAAATACTTCTTCCTACGTATAACTAAAGTAATCTATGTACTCATTTTAGCTTGGATTAATGTAAGTCTTGAAAAAGGAAGAGAATGCACTACTGCAGGTGTCGCTATATACTATGTTTTGGAAAATAGAACACTGGCTCCATGAAAAAACAAAGATCTCACAATTTAGTTAAAATAAGATTACTGTGTATCTGTTCTAAAACTTTTGAATTATTCTAATTGTTTAGACTGACGTATCAGAGTTATAGTTTTTCATATGTTGAAGATTTTAAAAGACAGCAAAGTCATCAACTTTCAAGAAAGTCTCAGTTCTTTTTTTATACTGGTTTAAGCTTTTAATGGATTTTACATATCAGATAATTGATAACTTTAATGGTTAAACTGAAAATAAACGGATGTTAATCATAATTATTAATTAAGAATATTTAATAAATAAAAAAAAATTTCTTTGGTTAGTTGTATGGATTTATTAATACTCTTATTCAATTAATATATGTGCTGCTTAGAACATTGTTAAAGTAGTTTACTCCCAGCAATGCTCCCTCTCTATTTAGCAGTTCAGCTCGACGAACGATTATTGTCTGCATCGACTCTTTTTATTTTTTTATAAAAATTTTACTATTATTAGTAATTTTACTTACAGTGAAAAATTGAATATTTTTAGTTATATTGGAACATAATCAGGCGTTTTCTATTACTGTATAACTTCGTCTTCTCTTCTCTTGTTTACTGTTCTGTAGAAGAGAGATCTGGTGTTCTTTTAGAAAGCTAATTGGTAATTTAAAAATTATAGACCATATTTTCTGTTATAAACTCCACAAAATATGTGTTGATATTTATTGACTTTAAACAATCGACCATGATTTATAATGATTTTTAATCATTGTCAGCTAACATACACCTACATCAACTCATTTTAATATTGATCCTATTTGAACAATGCCGAAAAGATTGGTGTGAGACATAAGTTATCTAATCCTTTTCATAAACATATCTCACTTTTATCCACTAGGCCAAAATTGCTCATAAATTACTATGATGTAAGTCTTGTCCGGATAGTAATCTATACAATGCTAGAATTATGTATGTTTGATATATTCTCTTAGTATTATTTAAACTTTTATCAAACATGTATAAACCAATTTTAAACATTTGGATGTTGTATAGAAAAACAATATTGTAAACTGACTCTTTCTTTTCTTTACGGATATTATATAATTTGGACAATATATGGAGAATGATTTCTAAAATGATTCTTTCTGTACACTTAGAGTATTGAAAGGATTTAAATATATAAAAACATAAATATCCAGTTCTTTTTTACTTTGCAAAATATACGAAAATAATTATAGCTTGGACGATGTGTTGGAAATGATTGTAAACTGATCCTTTTTGTACACTTAGAGTACTGAAAGGATTTAAATACATAAATCTCAAATTGTTTTTAGCTTACAAAATATACGAAAATAATTCTTCAAGCTTTAAAATTTGTATCGGATATTTATAAACGGATAGTATAGAACTTCGACGACGATGTGTTGGAAATGATTGTAAACTGATTTTTTCTCTGTACACTTAGAGCACTGAAATTTGGAAACATAAATCTAAGTTCATTTTTTTTATTACAAAATATACGAAAGTTATTTGATGGTTAAGATAATCTTCCTCATTGTGAAAACATATTACTTGTAAACGCGTTATAACTAAATCGAAACTGTTTCACTGTACAATATACTTTTTAAACAGCAATTATATAATTCCTTAGGAGAAGCAAAATACTATTTTGATAAGTTTTATGAATGTGTACCGTTTTACTGGCACATAAAGGGGTTAGCTTTGAAATTTAAAATAAACTTTTGTGAACGTTTAAAAATAAAAGAAAATCTTCTAAAATAAATAAAACTATAATAAAACTTCTTCTTAAAAATAAAAACTGGAATTAAAATTAAAATTAAAACTTCTTGATGACCTTTAAATTTCAAACTTGTAATATATTCTTCACTCCCAAAAATGTACAAAGTTCTTACAGCTTTTCATTCAATTTTCAAAAACTCAAGAACTTTTACACCTAAATCTGATCTGGCAATTCTTCACTTTAATTAATCTTCAAAATTAAATTTTTATTTTGTTACTAATTTTCTTTACTTTACTTTAAAAAAGTATTCTTCAGTGTTAGACACACTAACAAATTCTTCAGTGTTAGAGATTTTAATAAATCAAAAAATTGCTGAAAGCATCCGCAGGTTCGATGACGATTAGGAATAAGAGTTACTCTAAGCACTACTACTCGTTACAATCACTTCCGATGAACTGAGATGGAGGTACGGCACGTCTACCTCACCCTACCTCTCAATTTCGTTATCAAACACTGCCATCTGCGATGCGCGCCTCGCCGATAGCAGCCTCTTTTGTATAGTACAGTCCCTTATCATTCATCTGGGCCTACTCCTTCCACCGGTAATCCATTTACCCCCAAAATTATTATTTAATACAATCGGTACAAAAGAAATAAATGATTTGAAAAATTAGTGTGAAGTAAAGAAAAATAAATATATTTCATTGAATTTTCAATAATTGTATCGTGATTTGTTTGTAATTAATAACTCATGTATAGGAATGATAAAATGAAAGCTGTAACTCTTTGTAAAACTATTTTGCAATGTTATTACCAATACTCTAATACTATTAGGGTAGTCCACACTAGCTTAATTAACTTTCCATACTTATTGCATAGTTGACAATGATTATTCTCGTGTACTATAAGGAATTATAATTGTATTTTTTACTGCGCGTTACGGCATAGATATTTTTATTGTTGGAATGTGAAAAAGACAAACTATGTTTCATATTCAATTATAGATAAGGTATAGTGCTCAGTATCACTGTAAAAAATATTAGAGAAGTTTAAAAAATAAGCTCTTATATACTCGATTTTGTTTCTTAAAGAGTTATTGTGTAGCAACATTATTTTGTAATCATATTAGTATGTAAGGACATGTGGCCATGATTGTATGTATTATTTAATGTGTATCAATAACTGGAATAGTGTTAGCGTGAGAAGAGTAGACGTTAGATAAGTAATAGATATACAACATTATCATTAAAAAATTGTCACTGCTCACAGAGCAATCTACAGATTATTAGCACTTTGGACAATGATATGTACAGAGAGCGATAATCGCTCTTAATGGGTTGTGTTATTTAAGCCCTGCGAGGCGCAACAGTAGTCATCAGTCTCCACAGACTGCACAGTGAGGAACGGTCACGGTGTTTGGGTCAGTCTCCGCAGACTGCACAGTGAGGAACGGTCACGGTGTTGGGATCAGTCTCCGCAGACTGCACAGTGAGGAACGGTCACGGTGTTTTGGGTCAGTCTCCGCAGACTGCACAGTGAGGAACGTTCACGGTGTTGGGATCAGTCTCCGCAGACTGCACAGTGAGGAACGGTCACGGTGTTGGGATCAGTCAGTCTCCGCAGACTGCACACAGCGAGGAACCGGTCGCGGTAGTAGGCAGAATAGTTAGATGTTGGAATTGTGAAACATAAGTACCCACAAAGTATAGTGTTAATAGTTTATTCTCAGTAGTAATTTTATACAGGTGTTTTCATTTTACATGTTGTGAACAGAGTTGAGCCGAGTGACTATTTTTAATAAACTTATTTTAATTAACCCGATGTACCGAGTCAACTCTTGAGTTTCCTACTCTTCAAAGGTGAACATCGTTTACGGGTTATCTTGCCACTCGGGTAGCCCGCTAACCGTCCCCCGCAACAAAGTAAATAAAAAAAAAACATGTCAAAAGCGTTGACACGCATAAGTCTGGAACTACAACAGCGTTGTTGTGTGTCTATTCCATGCACCCTTACTATAAAACATGCACTCAATTAAAAAACTAAATACTAATTATTACAGCAGAACCGCAGAATACATAAAAAAGCAATGAAATATTATAAACATTTAACACAGATATTCCAACATTTATTCATAAACTGTAACGCTTCTGAAACTTATAGATTTATAGTAAACCATATATAATTCATGTTAAACTTTTATAGTGCAAATAACTTTTTATCCATAACAGAAGAATAAAAAATATATTTACTTTATGTTTTATATGGATCTTATAACCTTAATAAGTGTATACTCTAAAAAATGTTTGTAATCTAACTCACATTAGGGTTAAGTATTTAAAATTTTTCACTTTCATGTAAGGTAGAAATCTGTAAACGTACGGCTAGTTATTTAATGAAGAAGGTGTTGTTTGCTACGATTGTCGCCAAACATTTAACAACTATGAGTTTGCTCATTTTTAATGTTACGTGCTAGTGAGATGAAACTTGTATGGAACTTCTACAAAACCTAGAATTCCAGAACCTGGAATGTCTGGTTTAAAAACGATTCTATCTCAAATTATTTATATTTTTAGTTTCAAATTTTAATTTTGCCTAAGTGCATCGCTAAAAAATATAGTCATACATAAGTAGGTCAAGAAGCCTATTTCAATAAAACACGTAATATTTCCGACCTTTATAATTAATCTATGACCTTGACAAAACATTATTTCCATAAATCCCTCACCTTTCAAGAGACTAAATTTGGTGAAATTTATCCATCCAGCCCCTAGAGGTGTGGGCGTAAGAAGAGAAAGCCAGCTCTGAACCAGCCTCTCCAATCAAAGCCGGTAAAGGGTGGCACACCCTTGTCTAGGCTGGCAAGAATCATTGACTCATATGGAACAAAACCACTATAAACTTCAACAGTCATCATCTCCCACTGTAGACCAGACCTACCGAATTACCCTTGCAGAATCTCGTCATTTTAGGTTAGTGATGTACCACTCCTGGATCCATAAGGTTGTACAGATTTAAGTGACATCGGTTTTTTTGCTGTACCTAGTGTGGGTTTAACCGGAAGCAATAAACCAACCAGAAGTGAACCCTCTGGGGAAAGTAAATGTATAAATAAATATTACTGTGTTAGAGTTAGCAGATAAATTACATGAATTCTTCTGGCGGATATAAAGTTACAATATAAGGATGCAGAGCTGAACATTACAGGTACCAAAATCCTAATAGCAAAGTTATCGCACTCCTCAGTACAAGTCAATGGTTGTCAAAGTTTAAAACTTCATGTTTATGTATTTCCTGACGTATACCTATTATCATTATAAAATTAATTTAAAAGGATAATTATGGAATTAAGAGTGTAAACTCAAAAAATAGGGTTTTTGTGATAAGTGTTAATTTGAACTAAAACGGACATCACCCATCACCTATTAAAGGATATCATTTTCCTTCTAACGGACATACAAGCTAAGGGCTTAAGTATTTTTTAAGAAAAAATTGTCGCAAATATTTTATAATAATTCTTATGAAGTTCTAAGGAGCTAGTATTTCCGATAACTATTTTAAACAATACAAAACTTAAAATTTGAACTTACAGCTAATAAATAAATTTTAAAGCCATCATTCGAGTTAATTTATATTCATGGTTATCGAGTCTTTACGTTTCTCAATAACATTCACCATTACAATGTTCCAGTTAGTGAGGAACCATTTCTGATATGTCTGTGAAGTAGAGTAATGACTATATTATTTATTCAATATTGAATATTTTATGTACTTTTTGAAAAAAACGTATCCATCTCAGTTTCCAATTGGAAATGTTTGAGATTCTTCCAAAATTTAGTTTATAATTTACATTTTTTTATTTAAAAAATCTCTTGAAGTAATAAAGTTTATAGTATAACCACGTCACGGGCTTAATAGACAACACCAGAAATACTGAAAAGCAATCTTTACTAGCATATATTTAGTTTAATGTATTATGTGTATGTGACAACCAGTGCCTCAGTTACCCTGGTCCCGTTTGTCTGGACCACAAGTTAGATAGCTTGTGACTTCTGAACAACATTTTGATTGTTCCTATCTGATTTTGCAGGAGGTTGGCTTTCCTGTCAGTGTGTAATGACAATTATATTCCGATAAAACAATTGTATTGGAAAATGTCATAACAACTCGGAGTTGGCATTATTTTCAAATATAGCATTTTTGACTTTTTTCAGAGTAAAAATTATTATTGATAATGAAAGTGAACCATGTTAAAGGTGACAAAGGAATCTAAGGAGTTGTTTCTATAACTGTATCATCACAATCGGCAAGTTATAATCTCTTGTAAAGTAAAAGAAAGCTCTGGTGGAAATCTCATCAACCAATTGAATAAAGTAAAAGGTATTGTCTATAATTCTCCTCAAATCTGTACAACAACGTTTTAAGAAATGATTGAGTTTAAAACAAATTAACGCAATACGTTATGAATTTTAATCCGAGGTCAGCTAAAATTCACTAGTTTTCAATTTTTAAAAAGTTTTTTACATTACTATATATAATGCCTGAAAAATGTCTCTAAGTCACATTGAAATAAATAATTCTCATAGTACTCTTTTAATTTGTTTATAAACTATGTGAGAATAAACCATAAAACATTTGGATTTGGTAAAATGTGTAATTGTACACTGATTCTGTACATTTATAGTACAAAAGGGATTTAAAACCATAAAATACAATTTATTTTCTGCTTACGCATGAAACATAATTATATGTTAATCAACTTAAGTATCAGTACACAAGAAAATGAATTCATTGCAAAAGTCCTTAACATTAAAATCCTCTTAAGTGAAAATGCGTTATAATAACATAGGAACTGTTTTAACTGGTTTTATTCTGTGATTGATAATCACAAGACTACTAGAATGTGAACCGCTTTGGATAAAAAGAATAGTTAATAGAAGATCTTTTAATTGCAAATTATTAAGCAACTCGTCCATAAATCTTTGTCTCAAACCTGGTCTTTGCCAGCGTACTCCTGGTGTAGATTTTCCACGCCCTAACGTCTTTGAACATTAAACTTTCAGTTTTTAAAAGTTTTTTACATTACTATATAATGCCTGAAAAAATGCCTCTAAGTCACATTGAAGTAAATATTTCTCCTAGTACTCTTTTCATTTGTTAAAAACTATGTGAGAATGGACCATAAAACATTTGGATTTGGTAAAATATGTAATTGTAGACTAATTCTTTCTGTACATTTATAGTACTGAAGGGATTTAAAACCATAAATATATTTCAATATTTATGGGTGTTAATTACGTGAAATTAATTTTACTTTTAAAAATTAATCATTCATAATATAACCTTTTCCAACAATTCACCTATACTATGTACTATTTCCATCATTGAGAAATCTTATACACGAGATTTTTTCTATGAATAAACTTTAAAAATTTCTAGTCAAGTTTTTAATATATTTTCATTTCTGTAATATGGCCTGTAATAATTGTAGGGGAAGTTTAAAAGTGCAATGTTTTGTATACTACGTAAATTAGGTACGTAAAAGCTACAATCTGAAAAATCTATTTTTTTTTTTAATAAACAAATCAGCAATACCGTAAACGGTCATATCGATAAAGATTCCAGACTAATAAGTCTTACAGTAATATATTGACACATACAACCATAATCTAATAAGGGAACAAATCTTTAGTATAGGGTTTTTATTCAAGTGTTTATTACGGTAAGTACTCATATTAGTGTATAATCCAATAACATGTATTTTGTTAAATTTTTGGTACTACACATGACTAATTAAAAGCAATATTTCAAGTAGAGGTACCTGTTTTCAGAGCATAAATGATTGTATACCGCTTGACACTATAGGTTTTGGGTACAGAGAGGATGAAATACAGCACAAAACACAGGTTCTAATACAAAACTTACCATAGAATGCTACAACTATAATAGAAACTCAAGAAAAAAATCTGTAATAACATGTTTAAATGCTCTGGTACTTTTGTGATGTATAAATATTCGTTAAAACCTAAGACCTAAACTGTTTTAGGTAACAAGTGATATTGAAATCGTAAACTGTGATTTTTAAGTAATGAAATTACCTCATCCATGTAAGTCCTGGTCCTGGTCGTGCTTCTGGCCATCAAATAGTGTTCCTGACGCAACTTCCGCGACTAGTTGTGAGTTGGACGAAGATTAAAAACAGTGCGACAATTCAATTTCAAATTATTAACAAAAACATTAAATTATATACCTACGTGGTTTCCATGGATATTAAATAATATGGTATGCAACCTGCTACGTGGTTTACAAATGCTCTTTTATATTGGTAACGTCACGACTACTACTAATATATTAAAACCCATTTCTTGTTACGCCAACACAAACATTCTAAGAAGGCAAACGTTTAAATAAAACACTACAGCATAAGTTATAATATAATTTTTTCTCTGCCTCCAAATAACGTGCTACATTAATATTTATCATCATATTATTAAATATTTTAGAAATAATAAATTATAAGAACGCAACTTAAAAGCACGCCCGTGCGTGTGTGTACGATTAGACTAACGTGCAATATTGTTCATGGTGAGCCATCAGCAATACCGGGACTTAAATACTAAAATAAAATTTTTATTATAGTGGATACTGCTTTCCGTTTCACATGCGAACGCTACATTTTGTATTCTGACAATTCCTCAGATTATTAAAACAAAGATATTAGAAGATTTCAATGCATTTAAATTTTAAAACAAAAGTTTAAAATTTTGAAAACTACAATTAAAAACGGAAACATTGCTTTGAAATACAACATATTTTTAAAATTTTTTGCATATATAGGTACAATGATACATTAACATTCATACATGATACATCAATTGTAGCCAAATAATGAAATGTTATTTTAATGAATTCCAGCACAAAATTAAAAATTAGAATGAACAGCCATCCCTAAAAGAACGGGTTTAAAGCAGCACCAATTTGATTTAGTGTTCTATTAACCATTGTTAACCAATGTTTTGCATGGTCATTTTTGACTAAGTAATAAGCATGGGATTTTTATAATTTACAAATAATTTATTGATCACTGCCCTTTAATGAATGTCAATTAAAAACATGGGTAAGAGATCCAATATACAAGTATGAAGCATCTTGAACCCAAAATGAGAACATATACTACCGACAAAATTGTTAAACGGTAAGAATTTTTTGTCCTCCCTCAAAACAGATTATTAAGGGGTATTTCATATATGTGTATTTGCCGTAGAATACGGCACATAGTATATAATACATTAATGCACACGTGTTTCCGGCTATATAAGTATTTCTGAGGATGACCAACATTTATTGCCTTGGGGTGCTAAATAAGGAATTCGTTGAGAATTCGTTATCTTATAACAGTCATAAGATGCAATTTAAATTGTATTAGCTCATAAATCTTTTGAAGGGATAGACTAATCTATAGCAAGAGAGAAAAACGTCGTTAAATTCGTTGTATATAAATAATATATACTCATTCAAAAAACTTAAAATAAGCTACTGAGATTAATTTTTTTATGTAAGTCAAAGGATATACAAATATTTTCTTATACTTTAAAGATCACAATAACAAATTAAATCAAATTAAAAAAAGTTGTTTCTACTGTAAATACTTGAAATTATTTATACTGTTACTAAGAAAGAAGTCTACAGAAGGCTAGATCAAGACGAGTTTTAGCGTGCGAAACAGCGTTCCCTTACCGGTACTCGAGCTCGGGCCCTGCAGTTGATAAGCTAACGCAATAATCACTTTAGCTACCAGGATGGTTGAAGATGTCTACTCAACACGTTATGGAAACTATTTCTTCACTTGGTGTACTTTTACATGTGAAAGTACAGCTATTTAATTTTTCTCACAATAGCAAATGTGAGTCTAGGTGTCTAGGAAGGTTTATTGTTTGAAAGTTACAATGGAGTCCAGTGAGTCATTGAAATGTATGAAAATCTACGCCTTCAACTGTAGACCAATGAAAGAGATCTCTGGTGTGAATTTAAATAAAGCATTTATAGAAGTAAAGCCTGTAGATTAAGTTTCTTTGCTAAAGTTTTCTATCGAGTTTATCTTGTGAGTGGTCCCGTCCAATCCACATACGTAGCAGGTTCCATGTACAGCTGCCATCTAACATTGATTGATTGATTTGTGTTTCTTACCAATGCTATTTTGAAATTCTTAAGGGTTTTTGTATAAGTTTTTTGATGAGTTATAGTTTTTGTGTGTAAAAGAAATCATAAAATTATTTTATTACACGTTTTCGAATAATGCATTTTAAAATTTAAAAACATATTTGTTTTGTAAATTATAAATATAGTTTATTAAAGTTATAATAGGCAATAAGTTAAGTAAATTTTTTACCATCCAAACATTTGTTTTTTAAAGACTATAAATATGTTAAGAAAAAACCGTTCTCATTTTTCTTATTTTGCACAGTTATGGCACCAGTGCATGGTTTTAGAAATATTTTACCAATTAGTATTTAACTTTGGTTAAATATTATTATTTTTACGAAAATATACATTAAGCAAGCTAAACATTTGAACAGCATAAATTATTAAATAAATAATTTTCTGACAGAGCAGTAACAACACAAGTGATGTAAGGTTATTGTGTGTCGAATGATCTAATGGAGCATTAGATTTATTATCACTGCAATAAATGGGGGAACAATCTTCTTTAACCTTTTCAATTCAACTAAGAATAATGCTATCCAAATATTTTTGTCATTTAAATTATAATAATAACAAGTATAGTACAAAAATGTTTGTTACAAACACACACTCTAATCACAACAATATCGAACTAAACATAGTGTTGACACTGACACGCGTTGTGCAGTAACACAAAACACTAACGGCATTGGTCACGTGCGTAGATGCCGTCCAACATAGCGCGCAGGGTCGAATTCCCCCTCCTCTCACAGACACGGATATGGATGAATCAACTGTTTTATGGAAAAAAATAATGTCATACAGTCAATGAGGCACTTTTGAAGAAGCGGAATAATTTAGAATTTGATATAAAAATTTCAATCAGACCCACTATGTTTGTTAGGTGCCATCTAACAAGGGTATCCCTCACGGGTTCGATAATGTTACGTGATTTAGTTAAGAATGTTAAACTTAGTTACCTAGCGTACACTAATTTATTTAAATTGTCTATATTTGGCTTAATGAAAATTTCATAATGATTGCTGTTAATGATAAGTAACAAGTATTGATTTTTATCAACTATTGGAAGACAGGCCCAACTATCTCTCTCCTAATCACCTTTTTCGAAAACTTTATCATATTTACAAAACAAGAATGGATACCTAAACTCAACCATCAACAATTATAACTTTCTGTTTTATTTTAATTGTTTTTCAAACATATCATATTTTCTAGTGACTAGTGTTATGATTAATAGTCGCTAAACTAGGATGTAAACCACTTTGGGTAACATGATATAGAAAGAGCGGAAGCTGATATTTCTAAATAATAAAAGAAACTTACCCATGTAGGTCCTTGTCTTGGTCCTGCTCCCTCCCCATCGCATCCTGTTCCTGGTGGTGGTACTCAAGGCTTACTGCGAATAGGTACTTTTGAAAAAGGAAGCTGAACTATCAAAACAAATTGAATCACCTCCAACATTTTCCTTGTTGTTTCCATGGAAATCTATAATAATTTAAAAAGCATTGCTATGAAGTATGTTTTCACCTGTTTTATTAGCTGAGGACATTTTCATATGCATTACAATAATTGCACGTCTAAAAAATATAATACAGATCAGATCTTCAGATAATGTGGTACAATATTCATAAAATTTTTCTTTAGTAAATTTGGACACACGATGGCCTTACCCACATACTGGTCTTTTTAAAATCTCAGACTCATTAAAAAATAAGATGGCGCCAGAGTCTTGTATACCCTATTAATCAAATGTAATATTCGATGTATAATGGTAATAATATATGCTGAAGCATTTCTCGAGAAATCAGTGTTTCCTAGATGCTGGGAGTTCTAGGTGTCAGAGGATAAGATACTCACAAAGGTTCAGAATGTATGCCATTTCCACAGCTAAAGATTTAACAGAGAGCTGTCTTACAGTGATTACGATACCCCAGTGTAAATATGGAGGCTTATATAATCATGGAAACAGAATGAATCTAAAGGCCAATTGGCCCAGAGGTTTAAAGTTACATTTTGCAGACATCTCCCCACTCAATAATTTATAATACCATGATGATATTTTCATGTCAATAATAAACTTGTTTTGTATCCAATAAATCTTGTACCAATTTCTATTGACTCGCAAGTATTCGCTCACTGGCTGGAGGTTTAATACTTTGAATAATTTCGAAACCACTCCATCTTAGTTAAATTATACTCTATCTACTATAAAGTTATTATTTATATCTCATAAAATGTTTAATTACTAAACTTACTGTAACACCCTTAACACAAAACCGCTCCTGAGTATCCTCGTGTAAAAGCGCATCATGTGACAAAGTGGTGGCGGAGCGAGTTTTTGGTAAATGTCACGGTAACCTAGCTCTTCGTTATCACAGTGTCACAGGTTAAACTTGAGGTTTTAAATTATTCCAACCTAAAATAAGTTATATAGTTTTTGTTTTCAAAATCATTATTTATGTAAATGTCGACGTGGTATAACATTAGCTCAAATAATTAGTTATTCGGTCATAGCAAAGGAGGTGAGGGCTAATTTGTATTGTTTACATACACAATCTGATTAGTATTAAAATTGATAGTGACATTTCCTCTAAGAAAGAACTCGAACAATATCTTCACTAGTTCTGATGGAGGCCAAAATGGGAGAGTATAACAAGGGTTTAAAACATGAAATAGTTATATTTTTTACACTTTAATATGTTTGGGTTTAACACGTTTAAAATCAACATTAAGACAGAAAATAAATGTTATATTCCCACCAGCTAACCACGTACAATAGAAGTATATAATTTATTAATGTAGTTTTCTGACGGTTGTTCTATGTTTTATGTATCTGATGGTCGGATTAATATGTATCAAACCAGAAGAAATACACCTGAACTCACACCAAACGTGAAATTTTTTCTTAAAAAGTTTATGTGTGTAAATAATTTAAGTTGGATGTTACCCTCCAAGACCATCATAAATAGATTTGTATTAGATTCACTATTTTTTTTAATTCACCTGGAACACGTGCCTAGTAAATTAACACTTGTGCTCACAAGTGCAACAAACAATGAACATTTGCGAACAAATAGGTTTTTCAATATTTTCTTATGAATATCATGTTTACGTTTAATTGTAAAAGCACATTTAGTTCTAGTTCATAATACATTAATATAAAAAATAACTGCAAATAATTTTTTAATTGATGCAGTCGTAAAAATGTTGCCACAGTGTAAAAATATTCCAAGGTAGAGCCGTCATTAGGTCTTACACATATCAGCCCAACCGTATAATCTCAACCCTGCGTGCAGCAGCTGTTCTACCGATTATTTTCAACAGAGAGATTTTAAATTATCAGTATGCAAGGGATTTGGTAATCTAAAAGATTTATTCAACGTCATGTTTTATAGTGTCCTAGTTTTCCATGAAATATAGATTATAATTTAAAACTATTTACACCTTATTACTTTTTAATGCCGAACCAAACCAAGTTCTTGCGATTTTCTAAAATGTAACATTATCTCTGCAAACTCTTATATATATATATAAGTAGATATGAATATGGGGTTTCTAGACCACTTTTGGGACAGTCAGAAAATCAATGTAAAATACTGTTCATTGAACCATAAACGAATCTATAAATCATGAACTAAAAAATAAACGAATCTATAGCTGTTTGCTTCTACTTTCTTGAGCAGTTTTAATGTAAAATCTCCTTAGAATCAATCTATTGGAAATGTTGTCAAATCTGCTACGAATAAACTATAAATTAAAACTTATAAACGGAAATGATGGAATTTGCTAACAATCACTCGAGAAGTCGGGGAGAATGTGACTAAAACCACATTCTTTTCACGAGGTTCATTATTTATCTTTTCCAAGTGTACTATAAAATCACCGAGGATTTCTGGCTTAAAATCGTAGACAAATTCAACATCCAGATAATGAAAAAATACAGGTAATATCTTTTCATAATAAACGTGTGTATCGATACCTACAAACCTAATGTATTCTTTGAAAAGGAAAATAATTTTTTCAATGGTTCTAAGAGATAAATAAAAATTTTTATTCTGTTTTCTAAATTCTGTAACAAATTTTGTTTGTTTTTTACCTCCATATT
This sequence comes from Homalodisca vitripennis, assembly GCF_021130785.1. Lineage (NCBI taxonomy): Eukaryota > Metazoa > Arthropoda > Insecta > Hemiptera > Cicadellidae > Homalodisca > Homalodisca vitripennis. The sequence goes on from NW_025776254.1 coordinate 56,770, forward strand.
GCAATTTTGTAAGCAGGTTATTCAAATGTGTTAGTTTTATTTCGAAATTTCTTAGGTTTAGGTCTTTCGTACAAAATTAAATTACAATCTCTACAAACTAAATATATTTTATCAATAATTTCTCCTCTATTAGAACACTTGTAACAGTTGGCATTATACTCTTCCATTAAACAAAAAGAAGTTTTTTATAAATGGAGATTATGGAACTAACTCTGCCGAGATATAAATTTTTCAGCGCAAATGTTTGTGTTTACATTTCTACAACAGAGATAAATAGAAATAATTTCATTCTATTGTACAACTATTTAGGATATTTTGTCTATGATTACAAAGATTATTCGGGAAGAAATCGAGATTTTTCATCAGAGTATATTTTTAAAGTTTTAGAAGGAATGAAAGAGAATAATATGAACATCATCAATTATTGTTAAAGACATACAAAATGAGTGTTTGTTAGTGTGCGTGTTTTTGCGATATCTACAGTACTTAACTTCTAAGAAATTGGGAATGGGAGAAGAAGAAAGGTATCATATGTTTTATTTCAATCAACTGTAGATTTGTGACGTCTGCTGAGAGCGTTTGTACCACTAAACGCTTGACCTCGAATCTCATTTTATTGAAACATGTGAGAGGCGTTTGTGTCACTAACGCTTCACCTCCTAGCATATTATATTTTACTGTGACCGTTAGTTTCAACTAACGCTTGACCTTGATACTTTTCCATCTGAGAGGCGTTCGTGTCACTAACGCTTGACCTTGATACTTTTCATCGTACAATTGATCACTTTACATCACTATTTTCACACAATGTTTTCATCACAGTTTAGAATGTCTACACAAATTCACAATCTTCTTGTAATGTCTTTCTTCGAGTCGCAAATATAAAAGTAACTTATAAAATATAATAACACTATGAATGGCAACGCCCAGTGGAACACTTCACATCACTTTTAACAAGAAACACAGATCTTCACAGCAATCTTCTTACTTTAATAAGAGTCCATATCTTCTTTCTTCAACTCACAAATACATTAGAATCTTCTAAATAATGATATATCTTGTTAAATTTCGTTAAAACAGAGGAGATTTTAGCATGACTGGCTATACGTGGCCACCGCTCATGATGAAAATTTTTTCCATGCGATAAACGATTATGAATATCGAAGTTTTATCGATAATAAAAATCGGTGGTTGCAATCGATATTAGAACTGTTATAGTTTCCAATGTATATTAAATAAGTGAATATCAATATTTATTTCAAACCTTGTTGCTAAAAAACTACTCAACCGATATTAATGAAATTTGGTACACATATAGTAAATACTTAACTCTTTTGACTTAACTTATCCATAAGGGTTGAAATCATCCCCTATTTCTTAATATTCATAAAAAATATAACAAATTATCAGAAAAATATGAAACTTCAAAAACAAGCGAGTTCTAATGAAAATTTCATGAAAATAACAAAATTTTCAAAATCTAACCCCAATCATCCCTTATCTTTAAACTCTTATATCTAGAGAACTATTGGAGCTTTTTTGATGAAATTTGGTATATAGGATCAGTACATATTAAAGTATTTTTTAAAATCACTACTTCCGGTCCATGACCTTAAAATAGTTTTTTTCCTAATATCATCCCTATTTTTCAAAATTTTTTAATGAAATTTAAAATGAATATACTTGTATTAATGTCTTTAACAATTCTGTACAGTTTTAAAATTATCCGATGAATAATAGTGAAAATAACGCGATTTTTACTGAATTTCTCTAATATCGTTCTTAATCACATCATAGGTTAAAAACTTCTCAGAAACCACAACAACCACATAACAAATCGGCGTTTGTAACAGCATTTTGAAAATCCGTATTGATAATTATATCGTTCTTTGAACCAGAAATATTTGTCAAACTCTTTGTTGTATCAATGACATAAATAGGTCTATTCGCTAAAAATTTCTTTAGGTTTGTAATACATTTCCTTATTATTACAGTAAACTTTCTTCAAATCTTGATACATCTGATACATGATTCTGAAAAGACCTCCGGAAATGTTTAAATTTTGTAATTCATCTGGATAATAAGAACCGTTCAATTTTACTCTGATATTTTTTACATTCAAACTATCAAACTTTGAAGGATTTTTTTCATGATTATTCTGTCTATCTGTTTAAAAACCTATTGTACCGTATGACGATAACACATGGGGGTGGTGACTTCTGAGGTCGTAGTAATAAATACTAGAAATACAAAGTTTACTTATAAGTTCAGTTTAATTACGAAAACTTAAAAGCACCACTTTTAGATGGTAAAGGAAAGTTATGTAATGCCACGTTGCTGCCAATTAGAATATTATAACTAAAAAGTATATCTTCTAGGTGGGGCCTAAAATATCCAAAGTTCTATTGAATTATGCGTACGACGTTTTAACTTTACAAAACAATAATATTTCACTTCCCTTCGCAATAGGTAGACTCACAACCCGGGTGTCGGCGTCTTGGCACGAGACATTGAAGCTGTAGTCTAAGAACGGTTATTTCTAGAAGAGGAGTAGATGTTGGGAAGTGGTAGCCATCTATTCAAACAACACGCGAGATACATCAGCTACGTAAACTCGCCTAAAACAAATTCGCGACGGTATTAGCCATTTAATGATACAAATTACTATTTTATAACAACGTGCTCGTCGCCATAAGGACGACGCCACAACCTTTATCTATCTCAATCAAGCAAATAAAAGATCTTCAAGGGTAAGTTACTTAACTATTCACATCTTTACTTTACGTTACATTCATTTTATACGTTTTGGCATCAATGGGCTAATTTAATAATACGAAAAGATAAATTTTACTTACGGACAAAGGCGCGAGGTCTGATCGGTTACGTAGTTGGGCTGCTACAAAGGGTTAGAAGAAAAATTCATACGCGTGCCAATTAGGTAGTTACTCCGCCCAATAATTTAGTTCCAGGACATTGGATGTAAAATAATATTACATTATACTGGCTGATTAGGTTGCGAAATTTACATTGTATGAAATTTAATTAATTAATTTACGGTACAGAATATCCCCCCTGTTTTGATTTCGCAACCTAGTTAGTCGCTTTACTTTAAACATATTCTAAATAACAAACTTAATTCAAACCTTTTATTCATTACATAAATTCAAATTCAACCATAACAATACGATAGCGCGGGGTTTCAAAAGTTTCCTATGAAATCCGCTAGATCGCATGCCAATGCAGTTCTATGACTGCTCGCTTAGGGACCAAAAATAGAAAATCAATTTAGGCAAACTATTTTCATGCAGTGCACGTTGCAGCGTTTTAGAATTTGCGGGTCGTTGCAAGAATAAGGATATTTAAGGCGATTAAATCGTTAACAAGTGTAGTGTAGTGTTTTGTTATATAGGCGCCACATTCATCACTTTTTTTTGCATTCATACCAGTGTTTTATGTATAGTGTTGTGCCATTAAATACCCTGAGACTTGCGGACAAGTTACCAATATGGATCGAATACTTTGGAATGAAACGTCCCCTTACGAGAAGCTAAGTCTCACATTTCGTATTAATACTGCATCACTCTTAATACATATATTTACATACAACATCCTATACATCTTACATCTACATGAATTTTAAACACTTCAAATATATCTACAAAATTCAAAATTCAACATTTCGGCATACCTACAAAACACAGACAATTTTTCATATTTGGTTCCCTCATTACAAACAGTCAGGATTAACTTTGTCTCATTTCTTTACACTAAGTCTATTTACAATTTCTTTTTCTATATTTTATTTCCATTGACACATTCGTTAAGAATTCACCAAACAGTTAACTTCCTGGATTTTATCTTATCTTTTAAATTTGGCAGCAAGTGGTTCCTAGGGATGCTACAAAATTTTTTTTTATTTTTATTTTATACAGAACAGGTCTTAATTTCATTTTAAATCTACAATATGAACCTTTTTTACATTCAAAACATTTTCAGTGTGTTGTGCAATACAAGTTACAGGGCTTAAAAAAATATAAAATTCTATAAATTCCTACATATTTTGGTGCTAATTTTGCACAAAACTTTTCTACCTTATTGCTTAAATAGTGGGTTCTAATCCACACTAAGGAATGCAACTTAAAGGGATGTTTTACATTTTGCTCTGAGTACTTTTGTCTATTACTGTTATGTGCTATACTTCTCCTTTTTTTACATTCACCACAGCTCTCTTTAAATTGTTTACAACAGTTTCCTTGGACAAAATTCTCACCAATTAGATCATTTAGCTTCCATAAATTAGATAAAGCATTATTACAGGAATGATTAAACATTAAATCAAAGGCAGCAAAACCTGTGCTTTTCATTATGGGCGGTGTTTAAAACTTAATTGTATATAGCCTAGGTCATTATCCCCAATTACTATGACAGTTGTGATAGAAACTACGTAATAATGTAGATATGTTTCTAATATGCCTTTCTGATTGATTTCCATTAGCCCTGTAAGGCGCTAGTCTACGGTGTTCAATAAAATTCTTAAATAAGAACTTCTTAAAATACAGTGATGTAAAATATGCGGCATTGTCTGACACTATTATTTTAGGTACAGAAAAGTTGTTAAAAATTATGCGGTCTAATTTATTACATATTTCAGCAATCTTACATTCCCTCAAAGGGATTAGCCATAGAAATTTACTGGCGGCATCTACAACTACAAGTAAATATACATTGCTGTTTCTAGTTCTCACTAAAGGGACCTAAAAGATCTATGAATAAACAATCCATATTGTTCTTAAATGGCACAGATACTAATTCGCCTTCATATTTTCTTTGGCACACTTTACTCATTTTACAAACATTACATTCCTTTGACTTTAGCCTTTATAATTTCGTCTAAATCAGGTCTATAAAAATACTGATTAATTTTTCTTTGCGTTCTAGCAATGCGTAAATGACCTCCTATTAAAGAACTGTGGAAGAATTCATATACTAAATCAATTAACTGTACAGGCAAAAATATCTTACTCTTACTTTTTACATTCCTTTTGTACATCAGTAAATTGTTTTTTTATAAAATAACATAAATTGTTACTATTGCTTTTTACAGATTGAATGATTCGCTGAGTTTCTTTATCTTGAAGTTGATATTTTTTCTAAATCTTTAAACGCTAATGGCAAATCATTAATTAACAACCACAAATTATCCTTGTTATTGCACTTATTATTTATCTGCATTTTAGGCTTTATATTAGATGTTCGTTTACATGTTTGCCTTCGGGAGGAGTTTGAATGGCAGAAGGAAATCGATAATCTATTTTTATCCTGGTCTGGAACGTTCCGGCAGTCACTGGGGCTCGGATCAACTGTTCCCGTCGACTCGCCCTCAAACATACGTGAAAGGGCGTCTGCCAGCGCATTATCGGTGGAACTTTTAAATTCCACCTCAAATGGCAAATTCAAAATCCTCTCGATCCACCGGGCAAGTCTTCTCACCTTCCTTTTGTGATTGAGGACATAGGATAAAGCTTGGTTATCAGTTATTAATTTAAAGGTTCTTACTTCTAAAAATTCGTGCCACTTTTCTATGCAAATTAGTGCACTCAAAGCTTCTTTTTCATAAACAGTATATTTTAATTCGGCATCAGTAAATTTCCTAGAGTAATAGGCTATTGGCTTTAATTCATTTTGGTCGTTTCCCTGTAACAAACAACCACCTGCGGCTATTCTACTAGCATCTGTCATTACTATAAATTGCTTTTGAAAAATCGGCTAACTGGAGTACAGGAGGATTCATTATAGCTTCTTTTAACTTTACAAACGAATCTTGACATTCACTTGTCCAAACAAATTTAGCGTTTTTTCCTTCTTAAATGATTTTAAAGGATTACATAATTCGGCATAATTATTTATAAATTTTGAAAAGAAATTGGTCATACCTAAAAACTGTGAAATTTGTATGGCGTTCTTAGGGGGCATAAATTCTCTTATACTCCTTGTTCGCTCGGGATCTATAGTTACTGTATTATTTTTTATTAAGTTCCCCAAAAAAGGAGATTTCCTCAAAACAAAAACTTTGCTTTCTCTAGGTTTGCCGTTAAGCCATGTTTGCTTAGTCTATTTACAATCTCTCTGACATGTACTAAATGCGAATCAAGGTCTTTACTGTACACTAAGATATCATCACAAAAATTTATCACATATTTAAATTTTATATTGTCTAGGACTTTTGTCCAGATAGGCGGACAATACTGCACTACCAACATGTAAACCAAAGGGTACTCGTTTAAATTTATATTTACCAAATATAGTGCTAAATGAGGTAAGATCTTGACTATCAGGTGATAATGGACATTGCAAAAAACTTTTTCTTAAATCTATTATTGAAAAATATTTGGCTCCACTAAGATGTTAATAATAATTATTTAAATCACCAATGGGAAAATCAATTTTCTGTAACTTTTTATTTAATTCGGTATAATTGACTACAAGTCTGTCCTTTTTGGTTAAAAAGGCTGGACTGGAGTAGGCTGAAGTACTGGGTTCAATTATTCCTTGGTCCAACCAATCCTGTATTATTGTTTTCATCTTATTTACAGTAGGAGGGCTCATAAAATAAGGCCTAATATTTACAGGTGTGGGGTCATTTAGAACTAATCTCACTTCCAAATCTAGAGCCTCTCCTAATTTTGGATTAAAAACATTTGGAAAATCCCCTATAAGGTTTTGTATCTCAGCCTCAGCTCTAGTGCACCCTATTTTTACATCAATGCTGTTTACTTCATGTTCAAAAGGCTGTTGTCTGACAATAGTTATTTTCTCATTACAATTGAATTTAAAATAACATGAATCTCCATCAAGATCTAAAATTAATTTGCTATTAGATATAAATGGGTTTCCCAATACAATGTCCCATTTTAAATTATCCAATACAATAAATTTTACTTTCCAACAAAAATTTAGAAATTTTTATCTTAGCATAACAGTAACCAAAACATTTTATTTCAGTGTTATTTGCAGCAAAAATTCTATCATCTGACTTCATTAATTTAGAAAACATTTTTATTCAACAATAGGCTATCATAAAATTCTTTACTAATTATATCTCTTGTAGCACCAGTATCTAATAAGCAGTTTGTTTTTACATTTTTACCCACTATAGCTTCAATTAAAGGCATATTGTTACACTGTCTAACATTTAGTCTTAAATTAGGTTTTTTATAGTTTCATTTACTCCAATTTTTAATTACCTTACCATAGACTCTCATAAAATAGTGTTTTTCTTTTCTTACTGTATTACTATTTATAAAATTATTATCCTTAAACTTATGAAACTGGGGAGGGATATTTTTAGGTGTTGTGTGTAATACCACTCCCCTATCGACTAGTTTTTTTGGATTCCTAAAACAATTTTTTGCTAAGTGACCAGGCCTATTACAATTGAAACATAACTTTTGGGTTTTTGACAGTAGGCCTACTTTTTCTAAGTTTCAACATGTGGTGGATACATGTTGTTAACATATGTCTTACTTAAATTGTCCCTTAAGTTATCATTAAAGGTTATATTGTTACTAGATATACACACATTTTCCAAATCTGTAAAACAAATGGGATTGTTTTCAAAAATTAACTTATTTCTATCTGTAGGCTTAATACCTCTTTTTATACAAGTTACCAAGTCCTGTTCACTTATGTTACACAATAAAACTTGACTGAGCTCTTTGATGTCATAGATGTATTCATACAGTGGCTCATCAAACCTTTGTGGCCTATAAACTAAATCTAGTCTCAGTCTTTTCAATTAGGCCTACAGGGATAAAAGCACTAATTAATTCCCTGTGTAGATAGTTGACATTTGGCATGACAGACTTACACTGTATTATTTTGGCTAAAAGTGGACCTTTTGCATAACATGGTAACAATGCTAAAATTTCATTTTCTGATAGGCTAGTTTCACATTTTAGTTTTAACAAAGTTTTCAAAAAGTTTATTAGCTCAGGTACTACTAAGCCATTTGTTACTGTAAAATTTTGTAAATAACATTCTACAGGGTTGTTTAACTTATTAAAACATATTTAAACCAGACATAGGTTGACTAATACAATCATTGTTTGCATTATAAATAGGCATTATAGGCAAAGTGGGGGTACTGGCAGTAGGCTGTGATATTGTTGGTGGTTGTACAGAAATAGGGCCTATTTGTTCTTTCACTGCCTGTTCCATAGCCTCATCTTGTTCTAATGATTCATTTAAATTGGCTTTCTAACACTTTAAGCTGTTCTAGGTTCACTTTAAGTAGCAAGTTTTAAAACTAACAAAACAAACTGAATTAAACGTATTTAATGGTTTAGAAATAATAAAAATTTGTTCTGACCATTAATAAGTTCTTTATATCCTGATGTGATTAAAATGTTAGTCTCAGAACTAAAACAAGTAAAAGGCGACTTATAATATATAATAAATAAATGAAAACTACAACTCGCTGGAAAGTTCTAAAATTTATTGATACTGAAATTTACATCATAAAGCAGTTGTGTACAATAGTCATTCTGATATTGCTGTACTTTACGAGGGTGTCCTTTCAATTTAGAAGTTCATCATACGCATTTGTATACGAATTATTTGTTCTAGTTTACCACGACACAGTAGTTAAATTATTATTATTGATATCAAGAATACTATTAGAAGATGGATATTAAATCCAAGTAAGATGTTTTATTACTGCACAATTTTAATTTACCATGTCTTATCTCTTGTACTATCGACGCGTGCTCTGGTGAATGTTTACGTAACTAACGGAAGTAGATAGGAATTGTAAACTATATCTCTCTTTAAAATTATTTGAAACCGTATTTTAAATTATTATGTTTTAGACATCAAACGTAGTGTAGTTGTGTATTACTAATGTTACTCCGGTAACGTACACTAATTTAAACTAAACATAATATGTAGCCTAACAAAAAAAGTTAGAACATTATTCTCATAAAATAATTAATGTTTGTCATCAACTATGGAAAGCAGTTCAAAACTGGTGTGACGCTCAGAATTTGGAAAGTGATTCAACCCAATTCTCCCTGCACGCTTAGGGTACAGAGAGGATTAAAACAGCCCAAACACAAGAATTAGTAGCTTTATATAAAGCAAATCAGAGAAAGTCTTTAAAAAATAAAAGGAAATTAAACAAAATAATACATTATATTTGAAACTTCTGTTTACTTTGGAATCATATAAACTTTTCATGAGTTTTGTGTTGTAATTTATTAGTCACTAAAAATACAGTGTAAATTGCTTTGGGTACCAAGAGTCATTATTAGGAGAAATTGTGGTTAATCAATAATAGAAGTAACTCATCCTTGTAAGTCCTGGTCCTCGTCCAGCTTCTGACCATCACATTGTACTACATGTGGTGATTACCTGACGTGCTGCAATTTGAACGACTTTGGAAATGCTGACACATACTCGTAATACTATTTAATGATCAAAAAAATTAAAATATCAGACCTTTGTTGTTTCTATCGATATGAAATAATGTTTGACTGGAGACTTTTAATTTTATATATCGTATGGGTGTTTCATTCTTTTATCTTTTGGCGCCTTTTTATGTCAAGGATACTAATAAAAACAGATTAATTTCTACTTGTCTGATCTCCCAAAAACATACATTATATAGAGAAACCATATATTCATAAGTTATTCACTAAGATATAATTTCATAATTGTATTTTGGAATGGTTGCTTTGTAAATATCCCTCTGGGCATTACCTTTTAGGGCGAGAGATTATTAATGTATTCAGAGTGAAAACCAAATTATACGCTTTGATATAGTAAATTGCAGTTATTTTTGAGGTTGAGTGGTAGATGTTCCCATAACTTTGGGAATCATTTGTAGAGCAGGGAATTTTTCTGGAGCATACGTAGAGCGAAGGAACTCTTCATCTAGGTTTTCTAACTGTGGGGAAAAGCGGAATCGAAGTAAAAATATTTTATAGTAATGGAGCATCCATATAATAAGGTCTCTTTTTTTATTCTTAGTCTTTAAAAGGGCGGCCGATTTTTTCTGCTTTGAAGCATTGAGAAGCAAAAGAAACCACATTTCAACTTCAGTAGTCTCCAAACAATGTCAAGGTATTCAAACAGATCCTCCTTGGAATGTTCAAAACCATTGCGACCATAATGCCAGTGATAAAACATCCTTTACTATCACAACGTATTGAAATATGAGCAGGTATTTAAGATATTTCCTTAGGTTCTCTACGTAATCTACAAACAGATCATCTCTAAAATACCCTGTCTATGGAGATATTATTATTCATGACAACAATTCCGTGATTTTGCATACCCTTTTACAAAGAGACCACTTCTATTTAATGACAAACTGGACGTTCACAATAAGATTTATAGGGATTAGAAGTAACAAAATCCTTAGGGAAGCCCCAAATGAGTATTTGTAACCATTCTAAATTTTTCACCCAGCAGGGATCACTTCTGGCTGGTTTATACCTACCAGTTCAACCCACCACTGGGCACAGCAAAAACCGATGTGTCACTTCAATCTGGGCAACCTTATGATGTCCAGTAGTGGCACTTCACTAACCGCAAACGTTGAGATTCTGGGGTTCATGGGCAATTCGATAGGTCTAGTTTACTGTGGGAGATGACTGTTGGAGTTGGCGGGGTTTGTTCCCTAACCTCAGAGGTTCTTGTTAACCTCAACTAGGGTGTGCCACCCCCTGCCTACTTTCACTGGAGAGGCTGGTTCAGAGCCGGCCTCCCCCTCTCCCGGGGAGACATGACTTTGAGATGTAGTGCCCAAATTCTTCCTCATGTATCTTAATAGGAGGCGGCCCCTACTCCCTAACCTTGCCTATCCTGAATATCCTGTCACTCCGGAAGCAGCGCAAAGGTTCTTACAGGACTAAGTGCAATTTATAAGCTTCTTGTCCAAAGGGTAAAAAAAACATTCTAAACATTATAATGATGTATTGGATGTTATAATACATAAAATACTTCTTCCTACGTATAACTAAAGTAATCTATGTACTCATTTTAGCTTGGATTAATGTAAGTCTTGAAAAGGAAGAGAATGCACTACTGCAGGTGTCGCTATATACTATGTTTTGGAAAATAGAACACTGGCTCCATGAAAAACAAAGATCTCACAATTTAGTTAAAATAAGATTACTGTGTTGCTGTTCTAAAACTTTTGAATTATTCTAATTGTTAGACTGACGTATCAGAGTTATAGTTTTCATATGTTGAAGATTTAAAAGACAGCAAAGTCATCAACTTTCAAGAAAGTCTCAGTTCTTTTTTTATACTGGTTTAAGCTTTTAATGGATTTTACATATCAGATAATTGATAACTTTAATGGTTAAACTGAAAATAAACGGATGTTAATCATAATTATTAATTAAGAATATTTAATAAATAAAAAAAAATTTCTTTGGTTAGTTGTATGGATTTATTAATACTCTTATTCAATTAATATATGTGCTGCTTAGAACATTGTTAAAGTAGTTTACTCCAGCAATGCTCCCTCTCTATTTAGCAGTTCAGCTCGACGACGATTATTGTCTGCATCGACTCTTTTTATTTTTTATAAAAATTTTACTATTATTAGTAATTTTACTTACAGTGAAAAATTGAATATTTTTAGTTATATTGGAACATAATCAGGCGTTTCTATTACTGTATAACTTCGTCTTCTCTTGTTTACTGTTCTGTAGAAGAGAGATCTGGTGTTCTTTTAGAAAGCTAATTGGGTAATTTAAAAATTATAGACCATATTTCTGTTATAAACTCCACAAAATATGTGTTGATATTTATTGACTTTAAACAATCGAACATGATTTATAATGATTTTTAATCATTGTCAGCTAACATACACCTACTTCAACTCATTTTAATATTGATCCTATTTGAACATGCCGAAAAGATTGGTGTGAGACATAAGTTATCTAATCCTTTTCATAAACATATCTCTTTTATCCACTAGGCCAAAATTGCTCATAAATTACTATGATGTAAGTCTTGTCCGGATAGTAATCTATACAATGCTAGAATTATGTATGTTTGATATATTCTCTTAGTATTATTTAAACTTTTATCAAACATGTATAAACCAATTTTAAACATTTGGATGTTGTATAGAAAACAATATTGTAAACTGACTCTTTCTTTTCTTTACGGATATTATATAATTTGGACAATATATGGAGAATGATTCTAAAATGATTCTTTCTGTACACTTAGAGTATTGAAAGGATTTAAATATATAAAAACATAAATATCCAGTTCTTTTTTAGTTTGCAAAATATACGAAAATAATTATAGCTTGGACGATGTGTTGGAAATGATTGTAAACTGATTCTTTTTGTACACTTAGAGTACTGAAAGGATTTAAATACATAAATCTCAAATTGTTTTTAGCTTACAAAATATACGAAAATAATTCTTCAAGCTTTAAAATTTGTATCAGATATTTATAAACGGATAGTATAGAACTTCGACGATGTGTTGGAAATGATTGTAAACTGATTTTTTCTGTACACTTAGAGCACTGAAATTTGGAAACATAAATCTAAGTTCATTTTTTTATTACAAAATATACGAAAGTTATTTGATGGTTAAGATAATCTTCCTCATTGTGAAAACATATTACTTGTAAACGCGTTATAACTAAATCGAAACTGTTTCACTGTACAATATACTTTTAAACAGCAATTATATAATTCCTTAGGAGAAGCAAAATACTATTTTGATAAGTTTATGAATGTGTACCGTTTTACTGGCACATGAGGGGTTAGCTTTGAAATTTAAAATAAACTTTTGTGAACGTTTAAAAATAAAAGAAAATCTTCTAAAATAAATAAAACTATAATAAAACTTCTTCTTAAAAATAAAAACTGGAATTAAAATTAAAATTAAAACTTCTTGATGACCTTTAAATTTCAAACTTGTAATATATTCTTCACTCCCAAAAATGTACAAAGTTCTTACAGCTTTTCATTCAATTTTCAAAACTCAAGAACTTTTACACCCTAATCTGATCTGGCAATTCTTCACTTTAATTAATCTTCAAAATTAAATTTTTATTTTGTTACTAATTTTCTTTACTTTACTTTAAAAAAGTATTCTTCAGTGTTAGACACTAACAAATTCTTCAGTGTTAGAGATTTTAATAAATCAAAAAATTGCTGAAAGCATCCGCAGGTTCGATGACGATTAGGAATAAGAGTTACTCTAAGCACTACTACTCGTTACAATCACTTCCGATGAACTGAGATGGAGGTACGGCACGTCTACCTCACCCCACCTCTCAATTTCGTTATCAAACACTGCCATCTGCGATGCGCGCCTCGCCGATAGCAGCCTCTTTTGTATAGTACAGTCCTTATCATTCATCTGGGCCTACTCCTTCCACCGGTAATCCAGTTACCCCAAAATTATTATTTAATACAATCGGTACAAAAGAAATAAATGATTTGAAAAATTAGTGTGAAGTAAAGAATAAATATATTTCATTGAATTTTCAATAATTGTATCGTGATTTGTTTGTAATTAATAACTCATGTATAGGAATGATAAAATGAAAGCTGTAACTCTTTGTAAAACTATTTTGCAATGTTATTACCAATACTCTAATACTATTAGGGTAGTCACACTAGCTTAATTAACTTTCCATACTTATTGCATAGTTGACAATGATTATTCTCGTGTACTATAAGGAATTATAATTGTATTTTTACTGCGCGTTACGGCATAGATATTTTTATTGTTGGAATGTAAAAAAGATAAACTATGTTTCATATTCAATTATAGATAAATTTTTGCTCAGTATAACTATAAACATATTAGAGTATTTTAAAATATTAAACTGTTTTATAATCGAATTTGTGCTTAAAGAGGCCTTTGACCTTATCTGCACAGGACGTAGTCTTTCACCAAATCCATTCTCTCTTCTTATTAAGAAACCACTTCCATTAAGTTATTTGCTTTGGAATATTTAAATCAAGTAGTCTACAATATGATATACTATTGAAGTTGCATCAAAATTTATTAAAATTATGAAAAATAATTATTATAAAAATACTTCACTAGTTTAGTTATAAACACGCTTGACTCAGAATATTGAAATTTTAATTCTTAACTAGCAACCGTGTATAATAAGAGTGCGTTCGTTTCGGAACTCAAACTCTGACCCTTTACGTGGTATAGCTGAATCGGTAAACACATACTACCCAGACAGTATAAGATGTCTACCAGGCACATTCTAATAATATTTCTTTACCGTGTGCCCAATAGATGAGAAGGTGCAGGGATTGTAATACTGTCCCGAAAAAAATTTAAAATTATTTAATGCGTAAGTTTATTATTTATGAAAGCCAAATGGTGTCCAAAAAGAGAGTGAGTGATTAAACTCTCGACAGGAGAGAGTTCTGGTGTACGATGCAGTAACTACTTCATAAAGATAAAAGTCATAGAACATTTTTCTTTTCAAACCTACCCAATACTACTTTTTTATATTTAATTAAAACAGTGTAACATGATATAGTCGATCACTGATATTATTATTCTGCTAGCATACACTTATTTTACTTATATTTCAATATTTATTCCATGAAAATACGTCAGAAAAAAGGCGGTTTGACGTAAGTTAGAAAATAACTCTCTTATTAAAGTATTGACCTTTCATAAAATATTTAAAAACAGGTCCAATTTCACAATGAGTCAAAATTTGGTTAACTTATATTCCAAAACGATTCTCCCTGTATTCTTTGGGTACAGAGGGGATTATAAATAGCCTAAAACACAACATTTGCAGTTTTAAAACAAAACTGTACTGGGCCCAGTGCTGTACCTGTGGTACACAAATGACATCCCAGTCATTCCCAGGATGTCTCTCGCCCTCTACGCTGACGACGCACTTTTCTACAGTAAGTCGGCCAACATCCGCCAATCATGTGCCTATATGAGAAGGCAAATGGAACATCTGGACCCGTAACTGTGGAAGTGGAAGGTCAGGATCAACACTCAGAAGACCGAGGCTATCTGCTTCACCAAAAACCCGCAGTATCCGGCCCAGCGCGAGAAGATTCACCTGCAGGGGGACCAACTAAGGTGGACCAAGTCTATTAAATACTTGGGAGTCGTCCTCAACAGGACTATAACGACTGGAATTGCCGCCAAAGGGAGGATCCGCCTTGGAATGGCCGCCCGTTAAGGGCTGTCGGCTCTACTGAGACACTCCGGACTTCCCATAAACACGAAGCTGCTGCTCTACAAAACGATAGTCCGCCCCATCATGACATACGCGGCTCCTGCCTGGTATCCACACACCTCCAAGACGACCAGGAAGGCACTAGAAACCTTCCAGAACAGGACACTCCGCCAACTGACGAACACACCATGGTTTGTCCGAAACACGGTCGTCCTACGGTCTGTAGGACTACCCAGCCTGCATGACTTCATCACTGGCCAGGCGAGAGCCATGTATGCAGCAGCAGCTGAATCAACGTGGGATCAAATCCGTGAGTGGGCAACCCGGGAAGCCGTCCATCCGTGGAAAATCCCACAACTAAAAGTAATATTGGACGACCCACCATAGAAGACTAAATGTACTAAACAAAAACCAACGACTCTCCACTTCACTTCACTTCCGAACCTACTACACTACTTTTCACCGACCTAAATAAAACCACACACTTAACAATTCCCCACGACCCAACGCAAACCCTCTTGGGGCTGGACGTACTGATGATCAGTAGCCATTCCGCTTGTTGCAGAGACCCTACCACAGAAGGGACGAGAGTCCCGGCCTACCCGCTGCCTGCCTGCCTGCCTTCACCATGAGTCAATAATTCGTTTATCTTATATTCCAAAACGATTCTCCCTGTATTCTTAGGGTACAGAGCGGATTATAAATAGCGTAAAACACAAAATCTGCAGTATTAAAACAAAGCTATATTAACCTTAATAAATCTAGAAATCAACTCAATGAAATTATTAACACGTATTTCAATGTTGTTATTAGGAATAGTGTTGTCAATGCAACTTTTCAGGTTTTCTGTCACTAAAACTAGGATGTGTAAACTGCTTTGGTAGTGAGAGATCGAGGAGCAGATGCTGTGATTTCTAAGAAAATAATATAAAGTAACTCTTCTGTAAATTCTGGTCCTGGTCCTGGCCGTAATGTATCCTGGAGGAGTTTTCCGGGCGTGCTCGAAATATAAAAAAATTTCATCATGAACTGAGATATAGAAAAATTGATGAACAAAATCTGTATCTTTTTGTTTTTATTGATATACGTAATTTGTACATGCCTGTATTGTACTGTTGGGTATGTTTCAGCTGTTTCCTTATTTTCTTTTAGTTTTTAACTGTGCAGTCATTTCTTACGCTACGTCTATTACTGAAAGACAACATAATTCCCGTCCAACATAGTCGTACATTCTCTAGTTACAAATACGTTAATAAACATATTTATGTCATGCTTTTTTCGAAATACAACCACAGGCACGTTCAACATGAAATTTTACCATACAGATACATCTACAAAACCTACATGGCATCATATCAGATTCAATTAATCTGCCATACAATGCACTTTTAAATGTTCCCTAAGAATTATACCTCACGTTACTTCACGAATTACTGGTAACATTATGAAGGAAACAGGATTATTCCCGACATTTTCCATCGCTCAGTGATACAATACAATCAATCTACATACATTCAAAATCTAAAATCTGATATCTTCATCAGGTAAATTACTAAATCAATTCACAATTACTATCTAGGTTAAAGTTGTTGTGTAGCAACATTATTTTGTAATCATATTAGTATGTAAGGACATGTGGCCATGATTGTATGTATTATTTAATGTGTATCAATAACTGGAATAGTGTTAGCGTGAGAAGAGTAGACGTTAGATAAGTAATAGATATACAACATTATCATTAAAAAATTGTCACTGCTCACAGAGCAATCTACAGATCATTAGCACTTTGGACAATGATATGTACAGAGCGATAATCGCTCTTAATGGGTTGTGTTATTTAAGCCCTGCGAGGCGCAACAGTAGTCATCAGTCTCCACAGACTGCACAGTGAGGAACGGTCACGGTGTTTGGGTCAGTCTCCGCAGACTGCACAGTGAGGAACGGTCACGGTGTTGGGATCAGTCTCCGCAGACTGCACAGTGAGGAACGGTCACGGTGTTTGGGTCAGTCTCCGCAGACTGCACAGTGAGGAACGTTCACGGTGTTGGGATCAGTCTCCGCAGACTGCACAGTGAGGAACGGTCACGGTGTTGGGATCAGTCTCCGCAGACTGCACAGCGAGGAACCGGTCGCGGTAGTAGGCAGAATAGTTAGATGTTGGAATTGTGAAACATAAGTACCACAAAGTATAGTGTTAATAGTTTATTCTCAGTAGTAATTTTATACAGGTGTTTTCATTTTACATGTTGTGAACAGAGTTGAGCCGAGTGACTATTTTTAATAAACTTATTTTAACCCGATGTACCGAGTCAACTCTTGAGTTCCTACTCTTCAAGGTGAACATCGTTACGGGTTATCTTGCCACTCGGGTAGCCCGCTAACCGTCCCCGCAACAAAGTAAATAAAAAAAAACATGTCAAAGCGTTGACACGCATAAGTCTGGAACTACAACAGCGTTGTTGTGTGTCTATTCCATGCACCCTTACTATAAAACATGCACTCAATAAAAACTAAATACTAATTATTACAGCAGAACCGCAGAATACATAAAAAAGCTATGAAATATTATAAACATTTAACACAGATATTCCAACATTTATTCATAAACTGTAACGCTTCTGAAACTTATAGATTTATAGTAAACCATATATAATTCATGTTAAACTTTTATAGTGCAAATAACTTTTTATCCATAACAGAAGAATAAAAAATATATTTACTTTATGTTTATATGGATCTTATAACCTTAATAAGTGTATACTCTAAAAAATGTTTGTAATCTAACTCACATTAGGGTTAAGTATTTAAAATTTTCACTTTCATGTAAGGTAGAAATCTGTAAACGTACGGCTAGTTATTTAATGAAGAAGGTGTTGTTGCTACTATTGTCGCCAAACATTTAACAACTATGAGTTTGCTCATTTTTAATGTTACGTGCTAGTGAGATGAAACTTGTATGGAACTTCTACAAACCTAGAATTCCAGAACCTGGAATGTCTGGTTTAAAAACGATTCTATCTCAAATTATTTATATTTTTAGTTTCAAATTTTAATTTGCCTAAGTGCATCGCTAAAAAATATAGTCATACATAAGTAGGTCAAGAAGCCTATTTCAATAAAACACGTATATTTCCGACCTTTATAATTAATCTATGACCTTGACAAAACATTATTTCCATAAATCCCTCACCTTTCAAGAGACTAAATTTGGTGAAATTTATCCAGCCCCTAGAGGTGTGGGCGTAAGAAGAGAAAGCCAGCTCTGAACCAGCCTCTCCAATCAAAGCCGGTAAGGGTGGCACACCCTTGTCTAGGCTGGCAAGAATCATTGACTCATATGGAACAAACACTATAAACTTCAACAGTCATCTCCCACTGTAGACCAGACCTACCGAATTACCCTTGCAGAATCTCGTCATTTTAGGTTAGTGATGTACCACTCCTGAATACATAAGGTTGTACAGATTTAAGTGACATCGGTTTTTGCTGTACCTAGTGTGGGTTTAACCGGAAGCAATAAACCAACCAGAAGTGAACCCTCTGGGGAAAGTAAATGTATAAATAAATATTACTGTGTTAGAGTTAGCAGATAAATTACATGAATTCTTCTGGCGGATATAAAGTTACAATATAAGGATGCAGAGCTGAACATTATAGGTACCAAATCCTAATAGCAAAGTTATCGCACTCCTCAGTACAAGTCAATGGTTGTCAAAGTTTAAAACTTCATGTTTATGTATTTCCTGACGTATACCTATTATCATTATAAATTAATTTAAAGGATAATTATGGAATTAAGAGTGTAAACTCAAAAATAGGGTTTTTGTGATAAGTGTTAATTTGAACTAAAACGGACATCACCCATCACCTATTAAAGGATATCATTTTCCTTCTAACGGACATACAAGCTAAGGGCTTAAGTATTTTTAAGAAAAAATTGTCGCAAATATTTTATAATATTCTTATGAAGTTCTAAGGAGCTAGTATTCCGATAACTATTTTAAACAATACAAAACTTAAATTTGAACTTACAGCTAATAAATAAATTTAAAGCCATCATTCGAGTTAATTTATATTCATGGTTATCGAGTCTTTACGTTTCTCAATAACATTCACCATTACAATGTTCCAGTTAGTGAGGAACCATTTCTGATATGTCTGTGAAGTAGAGTGATGACTATATTATTTATTCAATATTGAATATTTTATGTACTTATTGAAAAAACGTATCCATCTCAGTTTCCAATTGGAAATGTTTGAGATTCTTCCAAAATTTAGTTTATAATTTACATTTTTTATTTAAAAAATCTCTTGAAGTAATAAAGTTTATAGTATAACCACGTCACGGGCTTAATAGACAACACCAGAAATACTGAAAAGCAATCTTTACTAGCATATATTTAGTTTAATGTATTATGTGTATGTGACAACCAGTGCCTCAGTTACCCTGGTCCCGTTGTCTGGACCACAAGTTAGATAGCTTGTGACTTCTGAACAACATTTTGATTGTTCCTATCTGATTTTGCAGGAGGTTGGCTTTCCTGTCAGTGTGTAATGACAATTATATTCCGATAAACAATTGTATTGGAAAATGTCATAACAACTCGGAGTTGGCATTATTTTCAAATATAGCATTTTTGACTTTTTTCAGAGTAAAATTATTATTGATAATGAAAGTGAACCATGTAAAGGTGACAAAGGAATCTAAGGAGTTGTTTCTATAACTGTATCATCACAATCGGCAAGTTATAATCTCTTGTAAAGTAAAAGAAAGCTCTGGTGGAAATCTCATCAACCAATTGAATAAAGTAAAAGGTATTGTCTATAATTCTCCTCAAATCTGTACAACAACGTTTTAAGAAATGATTGAGTTTAAACAAATTAACGCAATACGTTATGAATTTTAATCCGAGGTCAGCTAAAATTCACTAGTTTTCAATTTTTAAAAGTTTTTACATTACTATATAATGCCTGAAAATGTCTCTAAGTCACATTGAAATAAATAATTCTCATAGTACTCTTTTAATTTGTTATAAACTATGTGAGAATAAACCATAAAACATTTGGATTTGGTAAAATGTGTAATTGTACACTGATTCTGTACATTTATAGTACAAAAGGGATTTAAAACCATAAATAAAATTTATTTTCTGCTTACGCATGAAACATAATTATATGTTAATCAACTTAAGTATCAGTACACAAGAAAATGAATTCATTGCAAAAGTCCTTAACATTAAAATCCTCTTAAGTGAAAATGCGTTATAATAACATAGGAACTGTTTAACTGTTTTATTCTGTGATTGATAATCACAAGACTAGAATGTGAACTGCTTTGGGTAAAAAGAATAGTTATAGAAGATCTTTTAATTGCAAATTATTAAGCAACTCGTCCATAAATCTTTGTCTCAAACCTGGTCTTTGCCAGCGTACTCCTGGTGTAGATTTTCCACGCCCTAACGTCTTTGAACATTAAACTTTCAGTTTTTAAAAGTTTTTACATTACTATATAATGCCTGAAAAATGCCTCTAAGTCACATTGAAGTAAATATTTCTCCTAGTACTCTTTTCATTTGTTAAAAACTATGTGAGAATGGACCATAAAACATTTGGATTTGGTAAAATATGTAATTGTAGACTAATTCTTTCTGTACATTTATAGTACTGAAGGGATTTAAAACCATAAATATATTTCAATATTTATGGGTGTTAATTACGTGAAATGAATTTTACTTTAAAAATTAATCATTCATAATATAACCTTTTCCAACAATTCACCTATACTATGTACTATTTCCATCATTGAGAAATCTTATACACGAGATTTTTTCTATGAATAAACTTTAAAAATTTCTAGTCAAGTTTTAATATATTTTCATTTCTGTAATATGGCCTGTAATAATTGTAGGGGAAGTTTAAAAGTGCAATGTTTTGTATACTACGTAAATTAGGTACGTAAAAGCTACAATCTGAAAAATCTATTTTTTTTGTAAATAAACAAATCAGCAATACCGTAAACGGTCATATCGATAAAGATTCCAGACTAATAAGTCTTACAGTAATATATTGACACATACAACCATAATCTAATAAGGGAACAAATCTTTAGTATAGGGTTTTATTCAAGTGTTTATACGGTAAGTACTCATATTAGTGTATAATCCAATAACATGTATTTTGTTAAATTTTTGGTACTACACATGACTAATTAAAAGCAATATTTCAAGTAGAGGTACCTGTTTTCAGAGCATAAATGATTGTATACCGCTTGACACTATAGGTTTTGGGTACAGAGAGGATGAAATACAGCACAAAACACAGGTTCTATACAAAACTTACCATAGAATGCTACAACTATAATAGAAACTCAAGAAAAAAATCTGTATAACATGTTAAATGCTCTGGTACTTTGTGATGTATAAATATTCGTTAAAACTAAGACCTAAACTGTTTTAGGTAACAAGTGATATTGAAATCGTAAACTGTGATTTTTAAGTAATGAAATTACCTCATCCATGTAAGTCCTGGTCCTGGTCGTGCTTCTGGCCATCAAATAGTGTTCCTGACGCAACTTCCGCGACTAGTTGTGAGTTGGACGAAGATTAAAAACAGTGCGACAATTCAATTTCAAATTATTAACAAAAACATTAAATTATATACCTACGTGGTTTCCATGGATATTAAATAATATGGTATGCAACCTGCTACGTGGTTTACAAATGCTCTTTTATATTGGTAACGTCACGACTACTACTAATATTAAACCCATTTCTTGTTACGCCAACACAAACATTCTAAGAAGGCAAACGTTTAAATAAAACACTACAGCATAAGTTATAATATAATTTTTCTCTGCCTCCAAATACGTGCTACATTAATATTTATCATCATATTATTAAATATTTTAGAAATAATAAATTATAAGAACGCAACTTAAAAGCACGCCCGTGCGTGTGTGTACGATTAGACTAACGTGCAATATTGTTCATGGTGAGCCATCAGCAATACCGGGACTTAAATACTAAAATAAAATTTTTATTATAGTGGATACTGCTTTCCGTTTCACATGCCAACGCTACATTTTGTATTCTGACAATTCCTCAGATTATTAAAACAAAGATATTAGAAGATTTCAATGCATTTAAATTTTAAAACAAAAGTTTAAAATTTTGAAAACTACAATTAAAAACGGAAACATTGCTTTGAAATACAACATATTTTTAAAAGTTTTTTGCATATATAGGTACAATGATACATTAACATTCATACATGATACATCAATTGTAGCCAAATAATGAAATGTTATTTTAATGAATTCCAGCACAAAATTAAAAATTAGAATGAACAGCCATCCCTAAAAGAACGGGTTTAAAGCAGCACCAATTTGATTTAGTGTTCTATTAACCATTGTTAACCAATGTTTTGCATGGTCATTTTTGACTAAGTAATAAGCATGGGATTTTTATAATTTACAAATAATTTATTGATCACTGCCCTTTAATGAATGTCAATTAAAAACATGGGTAAGAGATCCAATATACAAGTATGAAGCATCTTGAACCCAAAATGAGAACATATACTACCGACAAAATTGTTAAACGGTAAGAATTTTTTGTCCTCAAAACAGATTATTAAGGGGTATTTCATATATGTGTATTTGCCGTAGAATACGGCACATAGTATATAATACATTAATGCACACGTGTTTCCGGCTATATAAGTATTTCTGAGGATGACCAACATTTATTGCCTTGGGGTGCTAAATAAGGAATTCGTTGAGAATTCGTTATCTTATAACAGTCATAAGATGCAATTTAAATTGTATTAGCTCATAAATCTTTTGAAGGGATAGACTAATCTATAGCAAGAGAGAAAAACGTCGTTAAATTCGTTGTATATAAATAATATATACTCATTCAAAAAACTTAAAATAAGCTACTGAGATTAATTTTTTTATGTAAGTCAAAGGATATACAAATATTTTCTTATACTTTAAAGATCACAATAACAAATTGATCAAATTAAAAAAAGTTGTTTCTACTGTAAATACTTGAAATTATTTATACTGTTACTAAGAAAGAAGTCTACAGAAGGCTAGATCAAGACGAGTTTTAGCGTGCGAAACAGCGTTCCCTTACCGGTACTCGAGCTCGGGCCCTGCAGTTGATAAGCTAACGCAATAATCACTTAGCTACCAGGATGGTTGAAGATGTCTACTCAACACGTTATGGAAACTATTTCTTCACTTGGTGTACTTTACATGTGAAAGTACAGCTATTTAATTTTTCTCACAATAGCAAATGTGAGTCTAGGTGTCTAGGAAGGTTTATTGTTTGAAAGTTACAATGGAGTCCAGTGAGTCATTGAATGTATGAAAATCTACGCCTTCAACTGTAGACCAATGAAAGAGATCTCTGGTGTGAATTTAAATAACGCATTTATAGAAGTAAAGCCTGTAGATTAAGTTTCTTTGCTAAAGTTTTCTATCGAGTTTATCTTGTGAGTGGTCCCGTCCAATCCACATACGTAGCAGGTTCCATGTACAGCTGCCATCTAACATTGATTGATTGATTTGTGTTTCTTACCAATGCTATTTTGAAATTCTTAAGGGTTTTGTATAAGTTTTTTGATGAGTTATAGTTTTTGTGTGTAAAGAAATCATAAAATTATTTTATTACACGTTTTCGAATAATGCATTTTAAAATTTAAAAACATATTTGTTTTGTAAATTATAAATATAGTTTATTAAAGTATAATAGGCAATAAGTTAAGTAAATTTTTTACCATCCAAACATTTGTTTTTAAAGACTATAAATATGTTAAGAAAAAACCGTTCTCATTTTTCTTATTTTGCACAGTTATGGCACCAGTGCATGGTTTTAGAAATATTTTACCAATTAGTATTTAACTTTGGTTAAATATTATTTTTACGAAAATATACATTAAGCAAGCTAAACATTTGAACAGCATAAATTATTAAATAAATAATTTTCTGACAGAGCAG
The DNA here is from genome assembly GCF_021130785.1 of Homalodisca vitripennis. Lineage (NCBI taxonomy): Eukaryota > Metazoa > Arthropoda > Insecta > Hemiptera > Cicadellidae > Homalodisca > Homalodisca vitripennis. The sequence goes on from NW_025776254.1 coordinate 80,988, forward strand.
TAACAACACAAGTGATGTAAGGTTATTGTGTGTCGAATGATCTAATGGAGCATTAGATTTATTATCACTGCAATAAATGGGGGAACAATCTTCTTTAACCTTTTCAATTCAACTAAGAATAATGCTATCCAAATATTTTTGTCATTTAAATTATAATAATAACAAGTATAGTACAAAAATGTTTGTTACAAACACACACTCTAATCACAATATCGAACTAAACATAGTGTTGACACTGACACGCGTGTGCAGTAACACAAAACACTAACGGCATTGGTCACGTGCGTAGATGCCGTCCAACATAGCGCGCAGGGTGGAATTCCCCCTCCTCTCACAGACACGGATATGGATGAATCAACTGTTTTATGGAAAAAATAATGTCATACAGTCAATGAGGCACTTTTGAAGAAGCGGAATAATTTAGAATTTGATATAAAAATTTCATCAGACCCACTATGTTTGTTAGGTGCCATCTAACAAGGGTATCCCTCACGGGTTCGATAATTTTACGTGATTTAGTTAAGAATGTTAAACTTAGTTACCTAGCGTACACTAATTTATTTAAATTGTCTATATTTGGCTTATGAAAATTTCAGAATGATTGCTGTTAATGATAAGTAACAAGTATTGATTTTTATCAACTATTGGAAGACAGGCCCAACTATCTCTCTCCTAATCACCTTTTTCGAAAACTTTATCATATTTACAAAACAAGAATGGATACCTAACTCAACCATCAACAATTATAACTTTCTGTTTTATTTTAATTGTTTTTCAAACATATCATATTTTCTAGTGACTAGTGTTATGATTAATAGTCGCTAAACTAGGATGTAAACCACTTTGGGTAACATGATATAGAAAGAGCGGAAGCTGATATTTCTAAATAATAAAAGAAACTTACCCATGTAGGTCCTTGTCCTGGTCCTGCTCCTCCCCATCGCATCCTGTTCCTGGTGGTGGTACTCAGGCTTACTGCGAATAGGTACTTTTGAAAAAGGAAGCTGAACTATCAAAACAAATTGAATCACCTCCAACATTTTCCTTGTTGTTTCCATGGAAATCTATAATAATTTAAAAAGCATTGCTATGAAGTATGTTTCACCTGTTTTATTAGCTGAGGACATTTTCATATGCATTACAATAATTGCACGTCTAAAAAATATAATACAGATCAGATCTTCAGATAATGTGGTACAATATTCATAAAATTTTTCTTTAGTAAATTTGGACACGATGGCCTTACCCACATACTGGTCTTTTTAAAATCTCAGACTCATTAAAAAATAAGATGGCGCCAGAGTCTTGTATACCCTATTAATCAAATGTAATATTCGATGTATATGGTAATAATATATGCTGAAGCATTTCTCGAGAAATCAGTGTTTCCTAGATGCTGGGAGTTCTAGGTGTCAGAGGATAAGATACTCACAAAGGTTCAGAATGTATGCCATTCCACAGCTAAAGATTTAACAGAGAGCTGTCTTACAGTGATTACGATACCCCAGTGTAAATATGGAGGCTTATATAATCATGGAAACAGAATGAATCTAAAGGCCAATTGGCCCAGAGGTTTAAGTTACATTTTGCAGACATCTCCCCACTCAATAATTTATAATACCATGATGATATTTTCATGTCAATAATAAACTTGTTTTGTATCCAATAAATCTTGTACCAATTTCTATTGACTCGCAAGTATTCGCTCACTGGCTGGAGGTTTAATACTTTGAATAATTTCGAACCACTCCATCTTAGTTAAATTATACTCTATCTACTATAAAGTTATTATTTATATCTCATAAAATGTTTAATTACTAAACTTACTGTAACACCCTTAACACAAAACCGCTCCTGAGTATCCTCGTGTAAAAGCGCATCATGTGACAAAGTGGTGGCGGAGCGAGTTTGGTAAATGTCACGGTAACCTAGCTCTTCGTTATCACAGTGTCACAGGTTAAACTTGAGGTTTTAAATTATTCCAACTTAAAATAAGTTATATAGTTTTGTTTTCAAAATCATTATTTATGTAAATGTCGACGTGGTATAACATTAGCTCAAATAATTAGTTATTCGGTCATAGCAAAGGAGGTGAGGGCTAATTTGTATTGTTTACATACACAATCTGATTAGTATTAAAATTGATAGTGACATTTCCTCTAAGAAAGAACTCGAACAATATCTTCACTAGTTCTGATGGAGGCCAAAATGGGAGAGTATAACAAGGGTTTAAAACATGAAATAGTTATTTTTTACACTTTATATGTTTGGTTTAACACGTTTAAAATCAACATTAAGACAGAAAATAAATGTTATATTCCCACCAGCTAACCACGTACAATAGAAGTATATAATTTATTAATGTAGTTTTCTGACGGTTGTTCTATGTTTTATGTATCTGATGGTCGGATTAATATGTATCAAACCAGAAGAAATACACCTGAACTCACACCAAACGTGAAATTTTTTCTTAAAAAGGTTATGTGTGTAAATAATTTAAGTTGGATGTTACCTCCAAGACCATCATAAATAGATTTGTATTAGATTCACTATTTTTTTAATTCACCTGGAACACGTGCCTAGTAAATTAACACTTGTGCTCACAAGTGCAACAAACAATGAACATTTGCGAACAAATAGGTTTTTCAATATTTTCTTATGAATATCATGTTTACGTTTAATTGTAAAAGCACATTTAGTTCTAGTTCATAATACATTAATATAAAAAATTAACTGCAAATAATTTTTAATTGATGCAGTCGTAAAATGTTGCCACAGTGTAAAAATATTCCAAGGTAGAGCCGTCATTAGGTCTTACACATATCAGCCCAACCGCGTAATCTCAACCCTGCGTGCAGCAGCTGCTCTACCGATTATTTTCAACAGAGAGATTTTAAATTATCAGTATGCAAGGGATTTGGTAATCTAAAAGATTTATTCAACGTCATGTTTTATAGTGTCCTAGTTTCCATGAAATATAGATTATAATTTAAAACTTTTTACACCTTATTACTTTTTAATGCCGAACCAAACCAAGTTCTTGCGATTTTCTAAAATGTAACATTATCTCTGCAAACTCTTATATATATATATATATATATATATATATATATATATATATATATATATATATATATATATAAGTAGATATGAATATGGGGTTTCTAGACCACTTTTGGGACAGTCAGAAAATCAATGTAAAATACTGTTCATTGAACCATAAACGAATCTATAAATCATGAACTAAAAATAAACGAATCTATAGCTGTTTGCTTCTACTTTCTTGAGCAGTTTTAATGTAAAATCTCCTTAGAATCAATCTATTGGAAATGTTGTCAAATCTGCTACGAATAAACTATAAATTAAAACTTATAAACGGAAATGATGGAATTTGCTAACAATCACTCGAGAAGTCGGGGAGAATGTGACTAAAACCACATTCTTTTCACGAGGTTCATTATTTATCTTTTCCAAGTGTACTATAAAATCACCGAGGATTTCTGGCTTAAAATCGTAGACAAATTCAACATCCAGATAATGAAAAAATACAGGTAATATCTTTTCATAATAAACGTGTGTATCGATACCTACAAACCTAATGTATTCTTTGAAAAGGAAAATAATTTTTTCAATGGTTCTAAGAGATAAATAAAAATTTTTATTCTGTTTTCTAAATTCTGTAACAAATTTTGTTTGTTTTTTACCTCCATATTGCAATTTTGTAAGCAGGTTATTCAAATGTGTTAGTTTATTTCGAAATTTCTTAGGTTTAGGTCTTTCGTACAAAATTAAATTACAATCTCTACAAACTAAATATCTTTTATCAATAATTTCTCCTCTATTAGAACACTTGTAACAGTTGGCATTATACTCTTCCATTAAACAAAAAGAATTTTTTTATAAATGGAGATTATGGAACTAACTCTGCCGAGATATAAATTTTTCAGCGCAAATGTTTGTGTTTACATTTCTACAACAGAGATAAATAGAAATAATTTCATTCTATTGTACAACTATTTAGGATATTTTGTCTATGATTACAAAGATTATTCCGGAAGAAATCGAGATTTTTCATCAGAGTATATTTTTAAAGTTTTAGAAGGAATGAAAGAGAATAATATGAACATCATCAATTATTGTTAAAGACATACAAAATGAGTGTTGTTAGTGTGCGTGTTTTTGCGATATCTACAGTACTTAACTTCTAAGAAATTGGGAATGGGAGAAGAAGAAAGGTATCATATGTTTTATTTCAATCAACTGTAGATTTGTGACGTCTGCTGAGAGCGTTTGTACCACTAACGCTTGACCTCGAATCTCATTTTATTGAAACATGTGAGAGGCGTTTGTGTCACTAACGCTTCACCTCCTAGCATATTATATTTTACTGAGACCGTTAGTTCAACTAACGCTTGACCTTGATACTTTTCCATCTGAGAGGCGTTCGTGTCACTAACGCTTGACCTTGATACTTTTCATCGTACAATTGATCACTTTACATCACTATTTTCACACAATGTTTTCATCACAGTTTAGAATGTCTACACAAATTCACAATCTTCTTGTAATGTCTTTCTTCGAGTCGCAAATATAAAAGTAACTTATAAAATATAATAACACTATGAATGGCAACGCCCAGTGGAACACTTCACATCACTTTTAACAAGAAACACAGATCTTCACAGCAATCTTCTTACTTTAATAAGAGTCCATATCTTCTTTCTTCAACTCACAAATACATTAGAATCTTCTAAATAATGATATATCTTGTTAAATTTCGTTAAAACAGAGGAGATTTAGCATGACTGGCTATACGTGGCCACCGCTCATGATGAAAATTTTTTCCATGCGATAAACGATTATGAATATCGAAGTTTTATCGATAATAAAAATCGGTGGTTGCAATCGATATTAGAACTGTTATAGTTTCCAATGTATATTAAATAAGTGAATATCAATATTTATTTCAAACCTTGTTGCTAAAAAACTACTCAACCGATATTAATGAAATTTGGTACACATATAGTAAATACTTAACTCTTTCGACTTAACTTATCCATAAGGGTGAAATCATCCCCTATTTCTTAATATTCATAAAAAATATAACAAATTATCAGAAAAATATGAAACTTCAAAAACAAGCGAGTTCTAATGAAAATTTCATGAAAATAACAAAATTTTCAAAATCTACCCCAATCATCCCTTATCTTTAAACTCTTATATCTAGAGAACTATTGGAGCTTTTTTGATGAAATTTGGTATATAGGATCAGTAAATATTAAAGTATTTTTTAAAATCACCACTTCCGGTCCATGACCTTGAAATAGTTTTTTTCCTAATATCATCCCTATTTTTCAAAATTTTTTAATGAAATTTAAAATGAATACTTGTATTAATGTCTTTAACAATTCTGTACAGTTTTAAAATTATCCGATGAATAATAGTGAAAATAACGCGATTTTTACTGAATTTCTCTAATATCGTTCTTAATCACATCATAGGTTAAAAATTTCTCAGAAACCACAACCACATAACAAATCGCGTTTGTAACAGCATTTTGAAAATCCATATTGATAATTATATCGTTCTTTGAACCAGAAATATTTGTCAAACTCTTTGTTGTATCAATGACATAAATAGGTCTATTCGCTAAAAATTCTTTAGGTTTGTAATACATTTCCTTATTATTACAGTAAACTTTCTTCAAATCTTGATACATCTGATACATGATTCTGAAAAGACCTCCGGAAATGTTTAAATTTTGTAATTCATCTGGATAATAAGAACCGTTCAATTTTACTCTGATATTTTTTACATTCAAACTATCAAACTTTGAAGGATTTTTTTCATGATTATTCTGTCTATCTGTTTAAAAACCTATTGTACCGTATGACGATAACACATGGGGGTGGTGACTTCTGAGGTCGTAGTAATAAATACTAGAAATACAAAGTTTACTTATAAGTTCAGTTTAATTACGAAAACTTAAAAGCACCACTTTTAGATGGTAAAGGAAAGTTATGTAATGCCACGTTGCTGCCAATTAGAATATAATAACTAAAAAGTATATCTTCTAGGTGGGCCTAAAATATCCAAAGTTCTATTGAATTATGCGTACGACGTTTTACTTTACAAAACAATAATATTTCACTTCCCTTCGCAATAGGTAGACTCACAACCCGGGTGTCGGCGTCTTGGCACGAGACATTGAAGCTGTAGTCTAAGAACGGTTATTTCTAGAAGAGGAGTAGATGTTGGGAAGTGGTAGCCATCTATTCAAACAACACGCGAGATACATCAGCTACGTAAACTCGCCTAAAACAAATTCGCGACGGTATTAGCCATTTAATGATACAAATTACTATTTATAACAACGTGCTCGTCGCCATAAGGACGACGCCACAACCTTTATCTATCTCAATCAAGCAAATAAAAGATCTTCAAGGGTAAGTTACTTAACTATTCACATCTTTACTTTACGTTACATTCATTTTATACGTTTGGCATCAAAGGGCTAATTTAATAATACGAAAAGATAAATTTTACTTACGGACAAAGGGCGCGAGGTCTGATCGGTTACGTAGTTGGGCTGCTACAAAGGGTTAGAAGAAAAATTCATACGCGTGCCAATTAGGTAGTTACTCCGCCCAATAATTTAGTTCCAGGACATTGGATGTAAAATAATATTATATTATACTGGCTGATTAGGTTGCGAAATTTACATTGTATGAAATTTAATTAACTAATTTACGGTACAGAATAATAACGAACTTGGGATTGAAGATATTTCTATAAATATTTGTAATATCGAACGAATAAGTTGTTCCGGAAATACCTTTTTGTTCAATACATTGCCAATCTAGAAAATTAAACATAATGTTATGACTTTTTGTAATTTCATCAATCAATCTAATTTTACTCGTGGTTTTATAATCAATCATTGGAACTCTAATAAAAAAAATCTGTAATTGTTATTTTTCCATCAGGCATAAAACCCTACGCGACTACCTATTTCAGTAAGATCTTCCTCGAAGTTATTAATTTTTTCTTCTAATTTTAGAAATTTTGCAGCATAAGAATCATTGTATTCAACAAATTTATGACCAATATTCTCAAAAGTTTTCGTAGCATCTAAACTAAACTTATCAAAAGACTCTTTAAATTTAGTAAGTTTTTCATTAATTTCACCAACATCGTCTACTGATCTTTTACTTCTTTCATCAAGTTTTTCATAGACTTATTTTATCTAGTTTTTAATTAACTAATTTACGGTACAGAATATCCCCCCTGTTTTGATTTCGCAACCTAGTTAGTCGCTTTACTTTAAACATATTCTAAATAACAAACTTAATTCAACCTTTTATTCATTACATAAATTCAAATTCAACCATAACAATACGATAGCGCGGGGTTTCAAAAGTTTCCTATGAAATCCGCTAGATCGCATGCCAATGCAGTTCTATGACTGCTCGCTTAGGGACCAAAAATAGAAAATCAATTTAGGCAAACTATTTTCATGCAGTGCACGTTGCAGCGTTTTAGAATTTGCGGGTCGTTGCAAGAATAAGGATATTTAAGGCGATTAAATCGTTAACAAGTGTAGTGTAGTGTTTTGTTATATAGGCGCCACATTCATACTTCTTTTTGCATTCATACCAGTGTTTTGTGTATAGTGTTGTGCCATTAAATACCCTGAGACTTGCGGACAAGTTACCAATATGGATCGAATACTTTGGAATGAAACGTCCCCTTACGAGAAGCTAAGTCTCACATTTCGTATTAATACTGCATCACTCTTAATATATATATTTACATACAACATCCTATACATCTTACATCTACATGAATTTTAACACTTCAAATATATCTACAAAATTCAAAATTCAACATTTCGGCATACCTACAAAACACAGACAATTTTTCATATTTGGTTCCCTCATTACAAACAGTCAGGATTAACTTTGTCTCATTTCTTTACACTAAGTCTATTTACAAATTCTTTTTCTATATTTTATTTCCATTGACACATTCGTTAAGAATTCACCAAACAGTTAACTTCCTGGATTTTATCTTATCTTTTAAATTTGGCAGCAAGTGGTTCCTTAAGCTAGGGATGCTACAAAATTTTTTTTATTTTTTATTTTATACAGAACAGGTCTTAATTTCATTTTAAATCTACAATATGAACCTTTTTTACATTCAAAACATTTTCAGTGTGTTGTGCAATACAAGTTACAGGGCTTAAAAAATATAAAATTCTATAAATTCCTACATATTTTGGTGCTAATTTTGCACAAAACTTTTCTACCTTATTGCTTAAATAGTGGGTTCTAATCCACACTAAGGAATGCAACTTAAAGGGATGTTTTACATTTTGCTCTGAGTACTTTTGTCTATTACTGTTATGTGCTATACTCCTTTTTACATTCACCACAGCTCTCTTTAAATTGTTTACAACAGTTTCCTTGGACAAATTCTCACCAATTAGATCATTTAGCTTCCATAAATTAGATAAAGCATTATTACAGGAATGATTAAACATTAAATCAAAGGCAGCAAAACCTGTGCTTTCATTATGGGCGGTGTTTAAACTTAATTGTATATAGCCTAGGTCATTATCCCAATTACTATGACAGTTGTGATAGAAACTACGTAATAATGTAGATATGTTTCTAATATGCCTTTCTGATTGATTTCCATTAGCCCTGTAAGGCGCTAGTCTACGGTGTTCAATAAAATTCTTAAATAAGAACTTCTTAAAATACAGTGATGTAAAATATGCGGCATTGTCTGACACTATTATTTTAGGTACAGAAAAGTTGTTAAAAATTATGCGGTCTAATTTATTACATATTTCAGCAATCTTACATTCCCTCAAAGGGATTAGCCATAGAAATTTACTGGCGGCATCTACAACTACAAGTAAATATACATTGCTGTTTCTAGTTCTCACTAAGGGACCTAAAAGATCTATGAATAAACAATCCATATTGTTCTTAAATGGCACAGATACTAATTCGCCTTCATATTTTCTTTGGCACACTTTACTCATTTTACAAACATTACATTCTTTGACTTTAGCCTTTATAATTTCGTCTAAATCAGGTCTATAAAAATACTGATTAATTTTTCTTTGCGTTCTAGCAATGCGTAAATGACCTCCTATTAAAGAACTGTGGAAGAATTCATATACTAAATCAATTAACTGTACAGGCAAAAATATCTTACTCTTACTTTTTACATTCCTTTTGTACATCAGTAAATTGTTTTTTTATAAAATAACATAAATTGTTACTATTGCTTTTTACAGATTGAATGATTCGCTGAGTTTCTTTATCTTGAAGTTGATATTTTTCTAAATCTTTAAACGCTAATGGCAAATCATTAATTAACAACCACAAATTATCCTTGTTATTGCACTTATTATTTATCTGCATTTTAGGCTTTATATTAGATGTTCGTTTACATGTTTGCCTTCGGGAGGAGTTTGAATGGCAGAAGGAAATCGATAATCTATTTTTATCCTGGTCTGGAACGTTCCGGCAGTCACTGGGGCTCGGATCAACTGTTCCCGTCGACTCGCCCTCAAACATACGTGAAAGGGCGTCTGCCAGCGCATTATCGGTGGAACTTTTAAATTCCACCTCAAATGGCAAATTCAAAATCCTCTCGATCCACCGGGCAAGTCTTCTCACCTTCCTTTTGTGATTGAGGACATAGGATAAAGCTTGGTTATCAGTTATTAATTTAAAGGTTCTTACTTCTAAAAATTCGTGCCACTTTTCTATGCAAATTAGTGCACTCAAAGCTTCTTTTTCATAAACAGTATATTTTAATTCGGCATCAGTAAATTTCCTAGAGTAATAGGCTATTGGCTTTAATTCATTTTGGTCGTTTCCCTGTAACAAACAACCACCTGCGGCTATTCTACTAGCATCTGTCATTACTATAAATTGCTTTGAAAAATCGGCTAACTGGAGTACAGGAGGATTCATTATAGCTTCTTTTAACTTTACAAACGAATCTTGACATTCACTTGTCCAAACAAATTTAGCGTTTTTCCTTCTTAAACGATTTAAAGGATTACATAATTCGGCATAATTATTTATAAATTTTGAAAAGAAATTGGTCATACCTAAAAACTGTGAAATTTGTATGGCGTTCTTAGGTGGCATAAATTCTCTTATACTCCTTGTTCGCTCGGGATCTATAGTTACTGTATTATTTTTTATTAAGTTCCCCAAAAAGGAGATTTCCTCAAAACAAAACTTTGCTTTCTCTAGGTTTGCCGTTAAGCCATGTTTGCTTAGTCTATTTACAATCTCTCTGACATGTACTAAATGCGAATCAAGGTCTTTACTGTACACTAAGATATCATCACAAAAATTTATCACATATTTAAATTTTATATTGTCTAGGACTTTGTCCAGATAGGCGGACAATACTGCACTACCAACATGTAAACCAAAGGGTACTCGTTTAAATTTATATTTACCAAATATAGTGCTAAATGAGGTAAGATCTTGACTATCAGGTGATAATGGACATTGCAAAAAACTTTTTCTTAAATCTATTATTGAAAAATATTTGGCTCCACTAAGATGTTAATAATAATTATTTAAATCACCAATGGGAAAATCAATTTTCTGTAACTTTTTATTTAATTCGGTATAATTGACTACAAGTCTGTCCTTTTTGGTTAAAAAGGCTGGACTGGAGTAGGCTGAAGTACTGGGTTCAATTATTCCTTGGTCCAACCAATCCTGTATTATTGTTTTCATCTTATTTACAGTAGGAGGGCTCATAAAATAAGGCCTAATATTTACAGGTGTGGGGTCATTTAGAACTAATCTCACTTCCAAATCTAGAGCCTCTCCTAATTTTGGATTAAAAACATTTGGAAAATCCCCTATAAGGTTTTGTATCTCAGCCTCAGCTCTAGTGCACCCTATTTTTACATCAATGCTGTTTACTTCATGTTCAAAAGGCTGTTGTCTGACAATAGTTATTTTCTCATTACAATTGAATTTAAAATAACATGAATCTCCATCAAGATCTAAAATTAATTTGCTATTAGATATAAATGGGTTTCCCAATACAATGTCCCATTTTAAATTATCCAATACAATAAATTTTACTTTCCAACAAAATTTAGAAATTTTTATCTTAGCATAACAGTAACCAAAACATTTTATTTCAGTGTTATTTGCAGCAAAAATTCTATCATCTGACTTCATTAATTTAGAAACATTTTTATTCAACAATAGGCTATCATAAAATTCTTTACTAATTATATCTCTTGTAGCACCAGTATCTAATAAGCAGTTTGTTTTTACATTTTTACCCACTATAGCTTCAATTAAAGGCATATTGTTACACTGTCTAACATTTAGTCTTAAATTAGGTTTTCTATAGTTTCATTTACTCCAATTTTTAATTACCTTACCATAGACTCTCATAAAATAGTGTTTTTCTTTTCTTACTGTATTACTATTTATAAAATTATTATTCTTAAACTTATGAAACCGGGGAGGGATATTTTTAGGTGTTGTGTGTAATACCACTCCCCTATCGACTAGTTTTTTGGATTCCTAAAACAATTTTTTGCTAAGTGACCAGGCCTATTACAATTGAAACATAACTTTGGGTTTTTGACAGTAGGCCTACTTTTTCTAAGTTCAACATGTGGTGGATACATGTTGTTAACATATGTCTTACTTAAATTGTCCCTTAAGTTATCATTAAAGGTTATATTGTTACTAGCTATACACACATTTTCCAAATCTGTAAAACAAATGGGATTGTTTTCAAAAATTAACTTATTTCTATCTGTAGGCTTAATACCTCTTTTTATACAAGTTACCAAGTCCTGTTCACTTATGTTACACAATAAAACTTGACTGAGCTCTTTGATGTCATAGATGTATTCATACAGTGGCTCATCAAACCTTTGTGGCCTATAAACTAAATCTAGTCTCAGTCTTTCAATTAGGCCTACAGGGATAAAAGCACTAATTAATTCCCTGTGTAGATAGTTGACATTTGGCATGACAGACTTACACTGTATTATTTTGGCTAAAAGTGGACCTTTTGCATAACATGGTAACAATGCTAAAATTTCATTTTCTGATAGGCTAGTTTCACATTTTAGTTTTAACAAAGTTTTCAAAAAGTTTATTAGCTCAGGTACTACTAAGCCATTTGTTACTGTAAAATTTTGTAAATAACATTCTACAGGGTTGTTTAACTTATTAAACATATTTAAACCAGACATAGGTTGACTAATACAATCATTGTTTGCATTATAAATAGGCATTATAGGCAAAGTGGGGGTACTGGCAGTAGGCTGTGATATTGTTGGTGGTTGTACAGAAATAGGGCCTATTTGTTCTTTCACTGCCTGTTCCATAGCCTCATCTTGTTCTAATGATTCATTTAAATTGGCTTCTAACACTTTAAGCTGTTCTAGGTTCACTGTAGGTAGCAAGTTTTTAGCTAACTGTTGTTCAACATTTACTAGCCTACACTTTAAAGCTGATAAAGTTTCACTATGTACAGAACTTAGTTCTAGCTGGTTGTCTAAAAATAAACGGTTTATTAAATGTGTACACTTTTCTTGGAATTTGGTGATTTCTAAAGGTGAACTAGCACTGTTCAATTCACTGCACCCATGTTCTAATAATATTACTTTTTCACTGAGAAGTTTTACTTCCTGATTGTGGTCTATTTTTAATAGGCTACTAGGAGTAGGTAAAATATTGTTTCTCAAACACTGTCTTAAGGACTTTCTGAGTTCATTTACTGTACTGTCACTATTTAATTTAATACCTCTAGATATCAGTTCAAATACCAACTCATCTTTAGACAAATATTCTATTTTAATGGCAGGCATTGTGGCGTTTTCACTCAGTTTCACCCAGTTGATGGCAGAGTAGGCACATCAATAGCAGATTGGCGCAATTAAATTATGTGTACCGTATGACGATAACACATGGGGGTGGTGACTTCTGAGGTCGTAGTAATAAATACTAGAAATACAAAGTTTACTTATAAGTTCAGTTTAATTACGAAAACTTAAAAGCACCACTTTTAGATGGTAAAGGAAAGTTATGTAATGCCACGTTGCTGCCAATTAGAATATAATAACTAAAAAGTATATCTTCTAGGTGGGCCTAAAATATCCAAAGTTCTATTGAATTATGCGTACGACGTTTTACTTTACAAAACAATAATATTTCACTTCCCTTCGCAATAGGTAGACTCACAACCCGGGTGTCGGCGTCTTGGCACGAGACATTGAAGCTGTAGTCTAAGAACGGTTATTTCTAGAAGAGGAGTAGATGTTGGGAAGTGGTAGCCATCTATTCAAACAACACGCGAGATACATCAGCTACGTAAACTCGCCTAAAACAAATTCGCGACGGTATTAGCCATTTATTGATACAAATTACTATTTATAACAACGTGCTCGTCGCCATAAGGACGACGCCACAACCTTTATCTATCTCAATCAAGCAAATAAAAGATCTTCAAGGGTAAGTTACTTAACTATTCACATCTTTACTTTACGTTACATTCATTTTATACGTTTGGCATCAAAGGGCTAATTTAATAATACGAAAAGATAAATTTTACTTACGGACAAAGGGCGCGAGGTCTGATCGGTTACGTAGTTGGGCTGCTACAAAGGGTTAGAAGAAAAATTCATACGCGTGCCAATTAGGTAGTTACTCCGCCCAATAATTTAGTTCCAGGACATTGGATGTAAAATAATATTATATTATACTGGCTGATTAGGTTGCGAAATTTACATTGTATGAAATTTAATTAACTAATTTACGGTACAGAATAATAACGAACTTGGGATTGAAGATATTTCTATAAATATTTGTAATATCGAACGAATAAGTTGTTCCGGAAATACCTTTTTGTTCAATACATTGCCAATCTAGAAAATTAAACATAATGTTATGACTTTTTGTAATTTCATCAATCAATCTAATTTTACTCGTGGTTTTATAATCAATCATTGGAACTCTAATAAAAAAAATCTGTAATTGTTATTTTTCCATCAGGCATAAAACCCTACGCGACTACCTATTTCAGTAAGATCTTCCTCGAAGTTATTAATTTTTTCTTCTAATTTTAGAAATTTTGCAGCATAAGAATCATTGTATTCAACAAATTTATGACCAATATTCTCAAAAGTTTTCGTAGCATCTAAACTAAACTTATCAAAAGACTCTTTAAATTTAGTAAGTTTTTCATTAATTTCACCAACATCGTCTACTGATCTTTTACTTCTTTCATCAAGTTTTTCATAGACTTCTGTTGTAAAATCTTTAACATGCTGTTTATGATTCTCATAATTTTGTTTTAGTTCATTAAACATTTTAATAGGATCTTCTAATTGAATCATTACAACAACATCAAATGGATTAATTCCTTTACTAACATTGCTAATTCTTTTTCCTTTAAAATCTAAGGCATTTTTAACATTCGGATCATGTAAATCAACAATATCGATGTTTTCTGATAATTTTAGAGGTTTCAAAATTTGTTCTTTAACAACAACATCATGTTTGTCAATACCAGGTCGAACACCGACAATTCTTTTTTTATTAGCCAAACTAACATAATTCTTTTCAACTTTGATCGCTTCAGTAATTTTATCAGCTTTTTCGATATGAGACATTAAATTGGTAAATAATTTTTTTACACCATCATTAACTTCTTTTTCCAATGTTTTTATTTTATCAGCAACTTCATTTGAACTCATGAAATTTGCAAGTTTGTTATCATATTCTGCTTTAAAATCTTCAATCTCGACAGCAAATATATCTGAATCTGGAAGGTTTTGTAATAAATTTTCTAACTTGTTATCAAACTCATTTCTCAAACTATCAAAATTGACATTATTTCGAATATTTTCAGTTCTAACTTGTATTCCAAACACATCAAAAATATTTTGCGAATCCATATTTATTAAGCAATAATTTGTTGACAACGTCTTTAAAATCTTTACCATCAGTCAGTTCATTCAAAACAAAAACACATAAATGACCACAAATTGGGGGGTCTTTATAGTCTTGAATTTGAGAATGGTTGTAGTAGACGTTTGATTTTTTCAAATATTGGATCAATTCTATCGGCGGTTTGTCCTCAATTCTTCCATACGAATCAAAATACAATGCATTCTTATCAGTTTTATAATAGCAAATCCAATGAGTTCCAGTTCCCATAATCGAGTCTAAATTAACAATTCCACATTCATAATTCTTAACTTTTTCAGGTAATGTATCTCTCATGAATATTCCTCTAAAATGTTTAATGTTTTTGCAGATTTTTTTCAATTCTCCAAATGGTAATGGTTTTATTTCAATTTTTTTTAATGTTTGATTTCACGTAATTCAAAGTTTTTTCATCTAATCCAGATCCTGTAACATCTTCCAACTCTTTATCCAACCAATTTAAAATATTTCTCACAATAGGAATTACATCTTTTTTTACAATTGGAGCGGCTTTTCTAACATAAGGAACGACATTTTTAACGATAGGAATGTCTTCTCCAAAATCTAATAAATCTTTCAAAAGTCCACCATTTTTAAGTTCTTTCAACTGATTATAAGAAAATTCTATTCTGGTTCCTTTATTGTTTTTCTTATGTTTTTCGAGTTTATTGTATTGTCTATTTGTTAAAAATATCTTATCTTCGCCATTTTTTAGTTGATCTATTTTAAATTGAATACTAACGGGTATTTTTTTCTTAAAAGCGGATTTTATTTTTTCTTTCTGATTTTTGCTGAAATTTACGTTCACCTCCATTTATATAGTTAAAATTTCAAGTTCTCTTCGATTCCCATTCCTAGTTTTCTCTTCAAAAACATTGCTCCAGCTGTTGGAAGCGCAACAAATCTTTCACCTAAACTAGCATCTTTTGATAAAAATCTATCCATTGCCTTATCTTGCAAAACTTTATCTGCTATATGTCTGGAATTTGTGTCTCTATGTTTTGCATAAAAAATATCGTGTTCCCTAGCAGCTTGATCTAATTTATTTATACTAGGATCTCCTCTTTTTAGTCTTTTTTTCGAGTTTTGTGCCAGGCCCCAGATACTGATAAGTTGGTACGTGTAATTCAAAAGGTAAATTGTTGATAAAATCATTCAAAAGTCCACTACCCTCAATCATAGATGAACGTATTGCCGGCAAAATTCGTTTTAAATATTTAATTCCATCAGGTTTTTCAATCATTTCATCAAGTTTGTTCGAAATAAAATCTTTAATCGCTTTCTTTTCATTCAAAAAATTGTTGTTTCCAGCCTTTTCTTGAGCATAAATATAATTAATAATTCCATCGAGTTTTGTCAAATCGTCGATATATCTGTATTCAATCTTATTATCACTGTATTTTCTCACACCTGATCCTTCGATTCGTTTTTCCAAAATTGGTTTAATTAATTTCATATATTTTTTACCTCTACTTGACTTAGGCTTCTTAGTAGATGGATCATTATTTTTGTAAATTGAGTCAGATTCCCATAAAATTTCTGTATACTTTTTCAAATCTTCTTCAGAATATAAATTATCTTTTGGAGCGTCATAGTCTGTTAATAATCTCCATAAACCTTGAGTTCCTTCATATGTTTTTTCATTAATAATGATATCATTATGTTCAAAATTAACGGGTAAATTTCCAATCATAAAACTTCTCTTTTTTCTGTCCCAATACAAACCAAATTTATAATCCTTTGCTCTAGGAAGAAATTTTTTACCAATTTCACCAATTATTATATCCGTTGTTCCAGGACTTATTGGTTCAACTATGGTAGAGTCTTCAATGATTCAAGGTCTAAATGGTGTTGAAGATGGTAATTTTGGCAATTCAAACTCTTCCACTTCAGATTCTGGAATTGAAATATCGGCAAATTGTCGTACAACTGGAACCAAATTCATCAAATTTTGATTATCACTTAAAACATTTTCAATTTTGCCCTCAACGTTTTTTATTGCAGAAGTTACAGGTTGATTGATTTTTTGAATAAATTCTTGTTCTTTTTCATCAATTCGAATCTGTTCTTTAAATTCTTTGATTAATTTTATTTCGATTTGATCAAGTTTTTTCGCTTCTTCAGAAGTTACGTTCACCATTTAATTAGAAAAATTTTGAAACGTGAACGTGGAACGTAAAACGTGAACGTGGAACGTAAAACGTGAACGTGGAACGTAAAAACGTGAACACGAAACGTAAAACATGAACGTGAAAAACGAACGTGAAACGTAAACACGAACGTGAAACATGAACGTGAAACGTAAACACGAACGTGAAACATGAACGTGAACGTGGAACATGAACAGATTTACCGTTTTTCTGTTATTTTCATAATGTAAATAAAAATTAAAGATAATATAAAAATAGTTGTAACAAATATTTTATCAAGTAGATTTGTCAGACCACTGAGCAGCATTTATGTTAGAAAATTTATTCAAATATTTTCCATTTTTAGGCTTCAAAGTTAGATTAATAGTTAAAAAAACCGTAGTCTTCTTTCCAAATTTTATCACACAACTCAATAAAGTGGTTAAAACTCATATCAGATCCCACATAATTGTTATAAATCTGTCTGGAATAATGATCATCTTGTTTAAAAACACACAACATATTCAAATTATTTCTTATAACTTGTTTATCAACCTTTGAAAAGCATTGAGAAAGATAGATACAAGATATGTTTTTGTGACGAGACATTACGAAATATTCTTTAATAACGTCCTGATTTTCCAAAATACAATCATCAAAAACGATAAACGAATTGGGTTTACATTCGCTTAACGGAACTATGTCCTCAGAAGCATTATAAAAATGTGATATTTCTTTGCTTAAGTCCTTCTCAATATTTTTGAATCTTTGTTGTAATTTTTTGTATGCGTCTTGTTCTAAAGATTTACTAAAAACATACAAATTGGAATAAGGAATCAACCTATTGTAGATAAAATTCAATAATAAAGTTGTTTTTCCACATCCACTTGAACCAACAATTAACAATCTGATTGGTTTATCTTTCTTATTTTCTTCAAACGTTTGAAGTTTTATCTGATCTTTTTGCTTTAAAAATTTCTCCATTTAAATATCGAAAATGAAGTTGTTCAAGTTGACTTCAGAAAGCTCAAAATTAGTTTTAAACTTGGAACATCCTATTGATTTAGAGGAAGAATCAAATTATTTTATCGGTTTAAGCGGTTTTTATTCTGACAATTTTGTAATAAATATTAGTGAAAGTTCTCCTTATTGTATAGGATTTAGTGAGAAGAACATAACAAAATATTATGGTTTAAACAAAGGATATTATACCTTCGATCAAATAAAAAATTCCCTTAAAAATTATCTGAAAACATTCAAACAATCAGATAAATCTTTAAACTTTGACGAAAACAAGTTTGAAATGCAAAAAAATTATCTCTCTAATAAAATTCAAATAAAATCACCAGTATGAATAATGTTTTCAGCAATTATTGTAGATTTATTAGGGTGTGTTCAAGAAACTATTGAGCCAAATCAGCTATATTTAGGAAATAAAACGCCAAAATTTAGACCGTTCGATGTAATTGAAGTACATTGTAATCTCGTTGAACCTAGTTTTGAAAATCATACCGAACACCTTCACAAAGAATCTGAAATTTTGTACACATTTTTCCCAAATGTTGCTTATGGATCAAAAATCAGTGAAAAACCGAATGAAATCGATAATATTCCGATTAGAAAAAATATTAAAAGAATTCAAAAAATCGTTCTAACTATACAAGACTCTGAGGGAAATTTATTAAATAATGACAGTAAAACAACAATATATTTAAGATTGTCGAAAGAATGATGAATCAAGGGGAGCTATTGAATAGCTTACCTTCAAACTTTAAAAAAAAACACTGTTTTTATCAATGAATCTGGCCTTTATTCTCGAAATAGAAATGTTTCTATCTAAATGGAGACAGTTGTAGATCTAATAAATAATTAACTCAAATTCAACAATACAAATATCTTAACGATTGTTGACGAAAATAACGAAATTTGGTTCAAAGCAAAAGATGTTGCAGAAATTTTAGAATATGAAAACACGAGGCAAGCTATCATAAATAATGTCGATAATGATGATAAAACAACCTTTGAATGTATAAATTACAGGAGTCTATCCCATAGAACCCTTAACAATCTTCATCCTGACACTGTTTTTATCAATGAATCTGGTCTTTATACTGAAATAAAAATTACTAGTTAAAAATGTTTCTATCTAAATGGAGTCACTTGTAGACCTACTCAATAATCAACTAAAATGCAATAATAAAGACATTGTAACGATTGTAGACGAAAACAATGTAATCTCGTTTAAGGCTAAAGATGTTTGTGAAATATTAGGTTATGAAAAAACAAAAAACGCAGTTAAATTAAATGTTGATGATAATGACAAAATTCAATATTTTTACTTAAAAAGCAAGGGGCTATTCGAATGGCCCCTTAACAATCTTCATCCTGACACTGTTTTTATCAATGAATCTGGACTTTATTCTTTAATTTTGAGATCACATAAAAAAGAGGCAAAAATCTTCAAAAATTGGGTTACAAAAGAAGTTTTGCCAAGTATTCGTAAATTTGGTGAGTACAAACTTGAAAACAAGATTAAATATTTAGAGGACGAAGTTAAACACTTGCAAATTAAAGATGAAATAAAAACGGAAATAATCGCAAAACAAAGTGTAAAAATTGACTTAATGAAACCAGACCTTGTTTGTAAAGATTTTTAATAAAAAAAAAAACACCATGTTTTTGTATTAATTAAGAAGAATCACATGTGGGAATATCCTTATTACGTTATCAGAGCTCAAAAAGAGAGAAATACCGAAAAGATTAAAAGAACTTGAAATTGATTACCCAGAAATGGAAATTTTATTAAGACATGGAGATCCAAATAGTATAAATCTCTACAACCAAATGAAAGAATCTTTGAATATTTTATACAACGGAAATCATTTTACTACAAATATGGCAGAATCTCGACTGATTTATAGAATATATAAATTGCACGATGAAAATGTTAAACTCTCGCATTATGATATTTTGTCTGTAAATGTTTAGCATAACTAGGTAACCATTGTAGAATATTTTTTTTCATATTCACAAGACGTTTCGTTTTTATAACTTTCGCTGAAAATGTTTTTAGCACAATCTTTGCAAAAAGCATCTTTTCTATCTTTACTATACTGCCAGTTATTAAATTCAGAAACATTTTTAATTTCTTTACAAAAGTAACACTTTTTCTCTTCTAAAGTTAATTTGTCCATTTTAACATATAATTCATCATGATCCTTACAATAACAGTCTTTTCTGTTCTTTTCCTTATAAAATTCTTGACACTGTACATTTCTTTTGAGACTCCATTTATATAGAAAAAATTATTACACGATGAAAATGTTACTAAATTTTATTAAACTCTCGAATTATGATATTTTGTCTGTAAATGTTTTTGAAGATAAGGTAACCATTGAATGATTCGTCCACACTCGCAAAGAGTCGGTTTCTTTTGACTTTTTCTAATAATTCCTATTGCACAATCTTTACAATATGTATGTTTTTTATATTTACTATAATGCCAGTTATTAAATTCAGAAATATTTTTAATTTCTTTACAAAAGTAACACTTTTTCTCTTCTAAAGTTAATTTGTTCATTTTATCGTATAATTCTCTGTTATATTTACTACGACAATCTTTACACATAGACCCTATTCCTCCTTTTTTACTCTTATTTTTATGAAATTCTTCAAAATATTTATATTCTTGACAAATTGTACACTTCTTTTGAGCCTCCATTTATGTACAAAAAATTATAGCTTTGACTTTCTCAATTCATATTCATAAAACTTTCCGGTTATTTCTTCATTATTTAAATCTTTTATACTATAAGTTACAGGATCTGTGTTATTAATTTGATAAATCACAAAGATTTCTCTTGACCAATTGTTCTTATATTTGTTCGAAAATGTTTGTTTTTTACTAACAATTCTTACATGATCATTGATTTTAAATTTAGTTTTCGTGTGAATTTCTGGTGGAATATACTTGAAAACGGTCTCTAATAACTCCTTTTCTGCATCCTTATCTACGTCTTTGGGCCTCATTTTTATTGTGCTGTGAACTGTATCGTTATAATTGTTTACGATTTTTTGAAGAATATCGATCCATTTAAAGTTTTTATTCATCTCAAAAATTACTTTCATTCTCTCATTTTGAGTTCTGTTATATCTCTCTACAATACTTGATTTCTCTTCGTTTTCAGTACGATAAATCTTAATGTTGTATTTTCTCAAAACATCATTAAATTCTTTATTTTTAAACTCTAAACCCTTATCTGTATGAAGTAGGTTAGGAGGTTTGTGATTGATCTTTATGGCATCTTTTACTATATATATCTTCGAAAGCTTTTGAAACATCCTTGCCGTTTTTTCTTTTGATAGCTCTTGACCAAGCATATTTTGAGAAAGTATCAATAACATTTAACATATACTTAAATCCATCATTTTGATCTGAATAGTTAGACATTATAACTAAATCTGCTGCCCATAAATCGTCAATTCCTAATGTTATAATTTTTCTCTTTTTAAACTTTTTTCGTACTGGTGCATGAATTTCTCTAGCTTCAACCTCTATTTCTTCCTTATTCTTAGATTCTTTCTTTACTTGTTTTTCATAAGGATTCTTTATAAATTTACTCTTGTTTGTCTTACATTTTGAACATTTTGCTGCAATTCTATACAATCCGTTTTGAGTTTGAACAATTTTAGAATCTATATTTTTCGTTTTTTTCTTACATTTGTGGCAGTGAATTAAATCATCTTCCATTTATATATCAAAGTTTCCAAGTTTATTTAATTCGTCTAATATATCAGATTTCGCTTCATTTTTATAGCCATAAGGTACTGTATCGATCTTATTTTCTAGGACAATTCTCTTATCATCTTTAGCGTTCAGTGCTAACTTGTTTATAGTGACGGTGTACAACTCATGTTTATAGCTTTTGATTACTGTCATCTCTCTAAATTCTTCTTAATCTTCGAACAAACATTTCTTCAAGTTTTCGATATTTATTGTTTTATTTACAACGCTTCTCTTAATCCCTTTGCATCTTACTGGATTTTTGTCTAGATATTTGTACGAGTACATTTTTCGATCTCAATCCACAAAATTCTTCTAAAACTTCGCTATTTAACTCATCTTTGAATTTCCCTATTACCTTCTTATTTTTAGTAGTGAAACATTCGTGATTTTTTGGATAATCGCTCGTATCAAAGTCCTCTATATTTTCTTTAATAATTTTAAAAGGATCTCGTTTCAATTCTAGGAAATAACTGTCTGTATCCATGTAACACAGATTCAAATCTGGGTCAAACTTCTTTAATTTATCGTAATAAAACTCATACATTAACAATTTTGATAGGTCAAGAACTGAAAATCCTATGTAGATTGGCTTGTTAAATTTAACCTTTTGTTTGTACATGTGACTCGCTATACAGTTATCGTCAAAGATATTAAAGCATTTGAAGTTCGTTTTCTTGGCCTGTTTAATTGAAAATTCTTCATTTCCTAGTTTGATATCACATCTATTTCTAACATTTTCCATAGATTTTCCAAAAACTGAGTTGTTCATCAGCTTGTAAAAATCTTTCTCAAAGTCACTTGTAGCTTTGGTTCTCATATTTGTGTTAAAATCAATGTACTTTTTCATAAAAGGCTTCTGATCGAATGCAATAACTCTATTCACATGTTTCAAAATCATACCTTGTTCCAGATAGAATTTCAAATTTCTTGAATGAACAACGTATTCAGTTTTATCCAGTAAAGTTGTGCAAAGTTTGTTTTTATAATGTTCGGGAGCAAGAGGTAAATCCTTGTGATGTTCATGTAAATTTGTTGGATATCCTAGATCAACTTCGAGAATATAGCCATAATCTTCGTCGCCAGTGAGTTCCAAAATTGTTTCTTGCCACTCTTCTTTTGTATATGTTTTCGGATCCATCTACTTGATATCACTATATGGTAAATTTTGCATAAGACCGTAACCATAAAGGTTGTTTGCATCGACGTACAACAGATAGTTTTCAGGTTTTGTCTTATCGAAATCTTTCAAATATTTGTTATTTGCTTTAACATATCGTTTAATACATTGAGAAATTCCTCCACGAATACCTTTTTCAATCATTAAATACATATTATAATCACTAATCAATTGTAATTCTATTTTCGTTAATTTTAACATAGCATCCCATGCGAGGCTTGGAGCTGTTAGATAATGAGCTGGATCAAGTTTGTAACAATTTAGACAAATGTTTCTGAAATTTTGAAATATATCAGCAAGCAATAAAACATCTTGGATATTGTACAAATCAGAGTAATTGCCAAGATTTTTATCTTTTAATTTGTTCCAAACGCTCAAGTAGTGTTGATAATCTTTCTCAGATATGGTCTCATCTGTCAAAAGTGAATAGAAATCTTGAATTTTCAGGTCTTCTGTGCAATCAAGTTTTTCAATACTATCGATAAATTCGTAAGGAAATATGCCTTTTCCAGATAGAATTTTAAAAATCTCGTCTTCATCATTTGGCTGTCGTTCTATAATTTCATTCAATATTCTTCCATCCTGTATAAAATGATTTGTATGCTTGAAATCATCTTTTTTGAGGTTTTTAGCTAACTTTTCAATAGATGATGCCATAAATCTGAACGTATCTACGAATGAAAACTTTACAAACTTTCTAGGCTTATCATTTTCAAACTCATACCCATATCCTGAATTTACTGAATAATTTATATATTTTTCATCTGTGTTTGCGATCAAATCAACATTACCATACTGTTTTGCCAATTCTTTTATGTACAAATGGGTATCGTAGTTACTCATATTGTGACAGAAAACTGGAATATTTTGAGGAAATTTTAGATTCAAGTTACAAGATAAATGAGCTGAACCTCTAAATTTACCTGTTAAATGACAATGATCTCGTACTTTTTTTCTTGTTTGATTATAAAAACCCTCACATTCACAAATATGACAAAGACTAGAATTTTGGTACTCTAATTCTTCTTCTTCGGTCAATTTTATAGGTTTTTTGTTCTTAGAATTATACTTTTTAGCTATGTATTTTGATATTTTATTGAGCTCTTCAAACAATTTTGCAGGAACATTAGGCAAATCGTCTTCATTTTTTTGCTCTATAACATATTCGGTTTATACTTGCGATTAGTCACATTCGACACTAAATATAGAGTAAAACCATAAGGAATATGCTTCTGAATCTTGGTTGTAGTCGATTTTTGCGGATTGTTTTTGCATGTCGGAATATTCTCTAATATGCTTTCAAAATCCATATAAATAACGTAAGGATGAGAAAATTTCTTTTGATAATTAGTAAATGTTATCGTTTGACCAGGAAACGGCATAATTGGCTTGCAAACTTCATGTTGCTTGCAAATTTCTAAATGATCTGTTAAATCTCCAGATTTGTAGAAATGGCTTAAACATCTTCGACGCAAAAATTTCCTTTCTTTATGTTTAGATAACTGTGAACTCACTAATCTGTTTAGATCGGTTATCAAAACATAATGAGATTTATCTTCTTGTTTTACATACAATAAATCAACTTCTAACTCGGCGTCATAAATTTCTGAAATTTGCAACGGAACAATGTTAAATTTCTCATCATAAGTATAGATATTTATAGACTTTTTGGATATTTGTACTTGGAATTATGGCTTTGTTTTTCAAATAATTGTATATCCTTTAAAGACATTGGATACTCAAATTCCGAAAATATTTCGTCATTTACAAATTTTTCATATTGCTTTGCTCTGTCAACATGTGTCTCGGGTTTTTCAATAGCACATCGGATAGAATAAATAAAGCAATAATCATCTTTATTTTTGATATTTATACAAGCTTTTTTTACCTTTATCTCTTGTGGTAAATCGACATATGATCCTGCGTTCATTATTTCGTGTTTATTATTGCTCAAAACTAGTTGTTTACAGCTTTTAAATGTCCATCCAGAACCTCTATTTGGATGATTTGTCTGTTCTCGATGTGTTAATTTATTAAATTGCTTAGTAATAAAGTCGTTTACGTCGAAGATTTCGTCTGCTTTTATAGTAAAGTACATTGGGCAAGTTTGTCGTTCACCTTTTACTAAAGTTCGTTCGTATTCGCATTCCAAAGAGAGATAACACTTCATATTTTTAACATTTTCTTGAAATTTCTCGATTAAACTTTTAATTTCTGACCGCATAATTGAAAGATATTTGTAAATTGACATGGAATTGTCGATCAAGTTTGTTAAAATGTATTGCTTGAAAAGACCGTGTATTGAGGATAAAACTTCTACATCAATGATATTTTCGGATTTTACTTTAAGAGTTTTATCAATTTCTTCGATCATTTCAGACTTAGTTTTATCGTTTGTTTCTATGGACAATTTTTCAGCGATTGATTGAATTTTTTTATCTTTAAATAGATTGAGATCTTTTTTATCTTCCTTAAAGTTTTTCTTTAATTCTCGTAATTTTTCTATATTGTACATCTTTTTATGATCTACAATTTGATTTTCTTTAGCCCAATTCCTCAAATAATTTAGTTCTTTTTCATAAATATCTTTATTTTTCAGATGATTCTTTGAATTATAATGCCTAGTGTAATGATGTTTATAAACATCTTTTTTGCAGTATGGACATGATACCTTTTTCCTCTCCATTTAAATAGGGAAAATTTCTTAACTATAAATTTGAAAAAGTAATGATTTTTACTTGAATTTGACAGAAATCAGCACAATTTCTAGTGAAACAGTGATAGATTCTTCTATTTATTATAGAAAAATCTGTAAACTAAGACTTAAAATTATTGAAAAAATAGTATAGTTATAGGACAAAATAGTACTTTTATTACTATATTGGTTTGTATGAGGTAATTTAAATTCTTTATACTATTTTTTTAATAATTTTTCTTTAACTTTTCCTAGATTTTTCATTAAGATTTTAATATATTTACAACAGAATTTTCGTTGATTCGAAGCAGATATGAGATCATTAGATTGATTCGAAGCATATTTGACTAAGTTTCAGCTTAAGAAAGTAGAATAAAAATAATGAACCTCGTGAAGAGAATGTGGTTTTACTCACATTCTCCCCGACTTCTCGAGTGATTGTTAGCAAATTCCATCATTTCCGTTTATAAGTTTTAATTTATAGTTTATTCGTAGCAGATTTGACAACATTTCCAATAGATTGATTCTAAGGAGATGTTACATTAAAACTGCTCAAGAAAGTAGAAGCAAACAGCTATAGATTCGTTTATTTTTTAGTTCATGATTTATAGAT